>NC_049981.1:23729665-23793600 GCF_000003815.2 Branchiostoma floridae | reverse complement strand
GGGATATAGGGTCATAAATCTGAAGAGGGTCAGGGCAAAGCTGACAACAGAATGGACTGGAAGGTAGGTATTTCAGCATTACGTCTCCGCTGGGACTCTAAAGCGTTTTAAAACCGACCCGTCTACGTACCTCGTACATATATTACGACGCACGTAGGTGGATAAATATATTTTAAAACTTATACATGATTGTAAACACACGCGAGCTACTCGTGCAATGTTGATATCAACAGAGCCGAACGATTAACAACAGCTTTATCTACTTAAACACACTGCCAGTCTTACAATTGACTTACAGGCACATATTGCAGGCACTCCTATATCTGTTACAGCGTAACCACGCACCGCTTCTACAATGTTAACATCACATTGTTCCATTGGTTCTACACAGTTACGAGGGGCGTGCAATTAGTAATGGTCCTGACCCATTTCCCATAGCAGGAGATTAATGAAACTTGGCACAGTTATTAGTCTTTCTCTTCATAGGAATCACCCAGAGTTATGCATTTCTCCCATCGTTTGATGCAGCTCTGGACACCGATTTTGTAGGACACCCCAGGTTGGTCCTCCAACTGATGCCTCATCAATGGCACAAGAGGGACGACCAGGTCTGGGAGCTGTTTCCACAGACTTCCAGCCACGTTTGAATTCAGGATGCCAGCGTTTTACAAGGTCATATGATGGGGCATCATCACCATAAGTTTCATTTATTTCATCAAAAGTCTTCTTTGGTGTGCGTCCTTTCAAATACAAAAACCGGATCACTGCGCGACACTCAACTGGTTCCATTTCACACCTGGTCCATTTCGCACCTGACTAAGTTCAAACACCAGTAAATCAGAAACCACAATTAGTTCAGAGCTGTCTTTTGCAACATAACCAATAGAGATATGAATTATTACACATACAAAATTTCATTTAGATCAGACAACTGGAAGTGGGTCAGGACCATTACTTATTGCACGCCCCTCGTACCTGGTAACACCTACAGCTGCTACTACAATATAATAAAATCGTGTGACGATGTGTAAACTGTTTCAATGTAACCACTAGTATAAATAGCTACCACTACAACGTTGTCGTGTTACAGCTTCATTACACTCTTACAGTGCAACCACTATTATCACTACTTCCAATACTACTACAGTAACTACTACTACTACTACTACTACACAGAGTAAACACAACGAAATATTATACAGAGTAGAAAACACTCACCTCGCACCGACTGCCTGAAACAGCCTGCTGACAAATAAGAAGAAAAACACAAAATTAGTGACCGTGTGGCGGGAACATATCAAAACCTTCAATCAAGACTTGAAAGCAACAATTAATTCTAACTTCTATACTTAAAGAATGGCATTCTCCTTCCCCAGATTCTGATACAATGGCTTTTGTTAGATTCAAAAATATTTGTAACGTCAAGCTGAATCATGATAATCAGCAAAAAAAATCAATTTCTGCAACATAACAGGACATCTCTACCCAAACCATCTCGATGATAACTTAACTTTTTGGCACATAGCACAGTGCACTCTAATCTTCTCCAGCAAAATTGTCTTGTTATCCGTGCAAAAGTATTACAATAACAGCAAACCGAATCTTGTCACAGAACATATTGTATACATCTTACATTATATTTGATTTACAGTAGGCGATGAGCTTAAAAAAACTACGTGTAACATCGAGATATGAGTCTAGCAACAATAAACAAACGTACATATAGTTATTGACTGTAGATGCTTACTAAGCACTATCGATATCGGCAGTCTCAATGGTTATGAGATGTCTATGTTTTGTTACAATAGAAATTCGTATATCTGATTCAATAAAACCTCTGAGTCAGTTTTGGCAGCAATCTAAGGTATTTACGGATACACCTCACTAGACAGCATCGGTAATTCGTCATTATTATCATAACTTGTTCAGCCGATGTGTAGATACTAAAGTATTATATCATATAAGAGGTAATTTGATCACAGTGGGCGAATGAACGTTGATTACATTACTGGCATGGTTTCGGTGCTACCACAAAAAAAATATTTACTCCTGTGTATTTCAAACAGAACTGCTCCACAAATCATGTCACACACACGGTCTAACTATTTGGATTTCTTCAATGATATAGCATGGCCATATACCATGTCTAAGACTTAATACAATAACTTGCAGTTCTGTGTATTATAACGGGTTGTTTTACGTTCTTTTAAAACGCTACAGAGTACAGATAAAAAAATGGCAAGGACACAAGGACACGGGAAAATGGTCAACATGTTGACACTCACCTACCACTCTGTTGTAAGCATTGGCAAACATGGCTGATATCAACAATTGGAGACAGTATATATGGCTTCTAACCCACAGAGGGAAGACGAAATGTATGTTAGACTGCCTTCGGTTCGGGAGTCTTAAGTTAGGATTACCACGAATCGCCAAGAGTCACAAATGGTAAAAAAAAAATACATGTTGTTATGGGAAACAATGGTTTGTTCCATTTTCAACATGACTTCTCTATTTCTCTTTCTTTCTTTAAATTTTCAATGACGTAGCAAATGTGTTTCAATTTTAAAAATGAAAGTAATAGTGCTACTATGCATGGCCAAAAAATGGTTTTCCGCAATAACGGCTCTTGGAAACGTGATAAAAAAAGGGCATGACCAAACCTGAGAGCCTCCCTACGTTGAGGGTTAAAATAGGACGCCCCGGTGTTGGGAATTATGAATCCTCATATGCCCAAGGGCGCATCCTGGCTATGGCAGCAAACGAATCTTTTGTAGCGCTGTAGAAATCCCTAACCCAGACGTTTCTCCAATAACATGTGAAGGCACCGGGCTTAAGGGATGAAAACCTTTTCAAGTGTATGATGGAGGTCTTGAAGCGAAGGTCACCGATTTTGAAGACAATTAATCATAAATTTTGCGTACGTTTATCTTAATTTGGGATCGCTACTGTACTACCTGTAGTTACCGCCGGTGAGTTAAGGACTATGCGGTATATGATGTGAAGGACACGCCGGTAAATAGTGCATGCAAGTATCGTAAGCCTTGAGCCGGCCATAGCTGTCTGGCACGTACAACAACAGTGTTTGTTAGCGCCATGAAAGGTGATGGCTGTGTTTTAAGTAGCGTTCGTTGTCCGCCTATCTGATAACACGATAACCCAAGAATGCATGGGTGGATTGTCTTGGTTTCAAGTATGTGGGTAGGTCTTGATATGACCTCAAAATAATTAGATTTTGGACCTTAAGGTTGACAAAAGGATGTAAATGTGGGAATATAGTGCAATAGGTATCAATTTTATACAAATTGCCTATCCCAGATTATTTCCACTTTTAACTATATAATATTGTTTAAGCTTCCTTTATCGTACATGAACCTTACATCGGATCCGAATGACGATATGTACCCCCTGTGTATACCATCCACAACTTTCTACTCTATCTATGACGTGTGATGTCTTTCCCGTAACGCGGCGTACGCCTTAATGTAAGCCGGAAGATGGATATTTTACACCCAAGGGATGACTTAACAGTACATTTAAGGTCTCACCACAACATTAAGGCTCGACGTTTCGACAGACTATTGGTGATCATTTGCCGGGGGTAATGTTCTCCTAAAGAGCATAACAAATGTACAAGTAGATAAAACAATAACTCATGTGAATAAAGGACTCCATTCTAATGTATATGCGCAGAGTTTTCATGTTTGTTCGCGTGTACAGATAGCAATGCACTTTTCAAGTAAGTGTCTAACATAGATACTTTCCATGTGACCAGAGTAGTATGAAATACAGCAGGCTATTTAATTTTATTTCATTCTATTCTAGTCTTTCAAATCAATTTCATTTCATGTTAAGGGGATAAAATTTACAAATTGCCCCAAAACATACTTAGGACAATATCAAAATATAGTTATTACACTTATAATCAAAAGTATGCATAATAAGACTAATTACGGTGACAACGTTTGTTTCTATTTCCTTGCAATGCAGAAGGCATCCCAAACAGCAATGCTGACAAAAGACATTACATTATTCATAACTAACTTTCATCTACACAAAGTATAGATTAATATTCTCTCTAACAGGGTTTATCTTGAGCAGCTGCAATGATGACAATAACACGCATGAATGCTAGGATAAACGATTACATGTTAGGCGATCAGAACTTGACTTAGTAAGTAATGTATATTAATGGACGTGCCAGAAGAAATCAATGACGTGATACGTTAACACGTATGCGTGTGCACCTCAATATGTGTAAGGATAATGTAAAATCATAGAGGCATGAAGGTATATTCATCATTATTTCCAAGCAGACAGTAGTAAGTAGGAAAAACTGCATCATTAGTTTATTACAAAAATTTCCGAAAATACTTTCATAAACAAACTAAGCCACGTTTGGGATTGTTTTCTCACGGCAAAAGCGCCACCTACATCGGCTACAAATAGTGGTGAGAAGCAGAACTCCAGTTAGAAGCTCTGAGAGACATCGAAACGTAAGCTATGTAAGTACCCACTGGTTGTGCACAAAGAATTTCTCCTTTATCCTACAAAAATTTCATTAGGCCAAACGGGCCCTATTACATCGATGACATCCGAGCGCGCATCATTCTTCGTCTGTTTTACACTGAAAAGTTTGCAACCATACTTAACCCTAAACAGACGGGGGAAGGGGGGGCTTTTGAGGCGGGGCCAACTTTCATCTCGCATAGCGCCAGAACAGCTTCAGCTAGAGCAACGACATTGGTGAGTTTTTTTCTAAAATTTACTTAGTAACAGCTTCCCGGAGTGTGGAGAATTTTTTTATTTTTTCGTGTTGCCATATTGTCAAAAATGGCTGATTTTGGTTCTAACAATGTATTTGTTATGTTTATTTGCTACATTACTGCTATTTTCTTACATAAACGAAATTTTATAATATCTAGAATATCATTTATAATTGAATATGCCTAAATTATACTAATTTGGTGACGTCAGAGGTCAAAATCCAAGATGGTGGACCATGTGACCAGATTAATAATTCTTGAAATCTTTCAGTATTATGTCTACATCACCCTCTTTAAATTTGGTGGCCATCTGATTAATATTCATTTAGGAGTGTCAGAAGGGGCGGGCTTCAAAAGCCCCCTTGCCCGGTCCAGGGATGACCGAAAGGCTCGACTTTAATAGGATTAAATAAAATACATGTTTAGATTTCTCAAACTCAAACATTATGTCAACGTCACTCACAATTCAGTAAAAACCTAAAGATTTCTTTTTTTATTTTCAAAGAAAGGGTTAAAAACACCATCAGCGGTCATGATGACCGTTGTTTTGGAGTTGTTTTCGCAAAACATAGGATAAACAAAGCAAGCATAAGTCTAAAGTGCTCTGCTCAGTCGGATATCAATCTGCTTACTGTTAGCAAAGAGGTATTAAAAACAAATTTTCATTGCTTGCCTAGCCCCTTTACAGTTTCAACCATTCGACCACAGAGATGATCAGTATCTAAGTGCAGGAGGAATGTGTGCGTCATTATGACGTCAGGAAGTCGGCAACGGCACTTTGAACTTTAACCTTCCTATGTAGTACACCTGCCCTTCGAACTGCGTTAGAAAAACGTGAACCAGAAAGAAAGGTAGGTATGGCAGCAATCTAAACTTCTCGATGTAAAATGTATAATACAATACACGTATTAAGTATAGTATACGTGGTAAATATTATGGAATAACTGTTCTGGGGTTTACTATTCTGTGGTAGAAATTGCCAACTTCAATATTTATTTGAAATAAACATGTTTGAGATATTATTTCATTTACGTAGATAGGGGCCCTACCATATTTTAATTTACATTTCCATTTATTCCATAAAACGATTTTACACATGCCAAAACTATTTCTCGTATGACCATATGGTCTACATAGTGTAAGCGTTGGGTTGGGAACATGACGCTATAGCTGGTATTCAAAACGTTTTTTATAACATATGTTCAAGAGGTTTCCCTCTGACGAGGGTATTGTTTTAGGTCGTGTATGTGTGTAAGCACCAAAAGCTAAGCTCAAGATCCTTTTGAAGGATTTGTATGAAGTTTGTCAGTAGTTATAAGGGTCCCAAACAAACATGGTCCCGTCAGTATTTTCAGGCATTGGAATAATACGGGCCTATACTTCCTTTCTGAAAGTAGTGCGGTGGTATATAGTCCATAAATAGCTAGTCCACCCGGCGAGTTAAACTACCTCGATTTGGAGCATCCTGTTGGCTTTAGACTTATTTAGCATCAATCTTTATAGTGAGTGATAAAGCTAGGGCTAGGAATAAGTCACAAAACTCACGGAGCTTTTAGACTTCAGCTTACTTGTTCGTCTCTGATTGAATATGTTTCAGAGCGCCAAAATATGGATAGTTCTAGACAAATGGCATATGTATTTTTCTTTACAGCAACACCCGGATGTTATGGCCTCTGTTGAACCAGAAACACTATACAGTTGCACCGAATGTTTTTACAGGACAAAGTCCAAGCACTGTTTGAATCGCCATGCCAAAATCCACAACGCAAACCGCGCCAGACCCTACCAATGCGCGCACTGTGACTACAGGGCACCGGACAGGATGGCTTTAACGAGCCACGTGTCAATACACAGCCGTGAACCGCAGTTCACCTGTGACAAGTGTGACTTTAAGACTCGCCACTCTTCTTCTTTACGCACACACCTCCGGCGACACGCCGGTGTGAGACCGTTCCACTGTGAGCAGTGTGATTATTCCGGGTTCCGCAGGGAGACGCTGGAAGCACACGTCCTGGCCGTGCACCTGAAGCTCCGCCCGCACGTCTGCGGAGTCTGCGGCTACAAGGCGGCCAAGAAGAGCAGTCTAACCACGCACATGAAGGTCCACACCGGGGAAAAGCCTTTCAAGTGTAAAGAGTGCGACTACGCCGGTTCGAGACAGATTCATCTAGACAGACACATGGCTAAACACACAGGAATCTATCTGTTCGCTTGCAAAGAGTGTGGGTATCGAGGCTCGCAGAAAGCCGACTTACGTCGACACATGGGTGTTCACACTGGACGGAGACCGTATAAATGTCCGCATTGTGATTACTCCGCAACTAGAACGACCACCCTTAAGGTGCACATGGCGCGACACACCGGCGTGAAGCCGTTCTTGTGTGATGAATGCGGCTACAAGACCGCGGATAAGACCAGTTTGGTCAGGCACATCATGATTCATACAGGGGACAGGCCGTATAAATGTGAGCTCTGTCACTACGCTTCGGTTAGGAAGAGGGAACTGAAGAAACACATAGAAAGAAAACACCAGAAAAAGTCTGGTCAGATGTGTGCAGAAGGAAATACTGCAAATATTCAGATTTAGAAATGACTATCATTTGAAAAGATACGCATTGCACAATCATGAATACGTGTATACTAATAAATTGAACAAAGAAATACACTGAGCCTTTACTAGCACAGATTTTTACATCAACTATTAAAATCATCAATCTGATAACAGAGTTAGAAATTCATATTCACATTTTTTTTTTCATTTTATCACTGGATACGTCATATTGATATCATATTTTATGCTCCTTGCTAGCGCCGGGGTCAGGTAACCAGAAACACACTACTTTTTTTCCTGTGTCTTACCAGAAGGACTGGGCTTACTGCGTTAAACACAGAGCGATGTTTCACTTTCCTTGGTGGTAACAGGTCATTAAGTTACAGATAGATGCATGTTTCTTAAGAGTCCCTTAAGTATGTTTTAATGATGTTTCGATGTCATGTAATTTAGATGGACTGCAAAAAAACAAGTATCCTGCGGCGTTATGACGTAAACAGCATCCAACCAGAACACGCAATTTAAGCCTTGAACAAGAAAAACGACAACCGAGAATATACACCATTAACTAAAACTATGGCATATAAGCTGGGAATAGTACTGTGACGCACATATAGTAAGAGTTAAGGCTAAAGGTCTCTTCGTAAAAGTGGGGGTAAAGCATACAGGGGGAGTAAAATATGCGTACGCAACAGTTGTGTAGTCAATGCCAGTGTCGCACAGCAGAAAAAAAAAATCGATGGCGTCGGCCGATGAATCTACGCTGGGGTCAGGGTTGTTTCTGGAGTGTCCTCTAGTACGTCAAACTTGCCTTTAGTATCCTTGGAAAAGTCTCTTGTTTTTAGTTGTAATCTGAAAATATCTCAAGATATGTGTGTTTAGAATTTAACCTTGATCCTAACCGCAATAGGGCGCGAGCTCAAAATTTCTACCATAAGACTACGGGTGTTCTCGTCACACTCGGCCGATGTTCGCAGGTCCGCGAGCCCCGTCTGGCGATTCTGAAATTCAACGTATTTCTGGCGATCAACAAATATGGCCTGAGCTGGCCGAGTTTGTGACAGGGAATCAAATACGACGTCAATATAACAATAATTTGGCCCAAAGGCTACATTTTTTGGGCCCATAGGCTACAATTTAGATAAAGCTTTAAGGTGAAATAAAACACGTATCACTGGAATGTGCCGAATGGCGCCAAAACATTTCGCAGACTTTGCAAGTTTTCGCTAATTTTCCCTTGTTTACACTGGCGCGCGCAAGGGTGTAAAACGACTGAGGTTTTGAATTCAAATCAGATCCAAGTTAACTTTATGTGTTGCTGATGAGTTTTAAAAAGCACAATGATCCACAATAGATTTGTAGTGATTGCGCCTTTCGCAATCCGACGCATTCCAGTGAAATACCCACTCAACATTGGCCTAATGCTTCTATTCCAAGTGCCCATCTTATAACCTTTTCAGCTTCGGCCGCAGAGGTCCCTGCTGAGCCCTGAGCGACCGTTGCGTAAGAAACATAAATTGGGGTTAGTTGGAACGGCGACCTCTTCAATATTGGAGCGGAAATTGACACAAAATGTTTCGCAGGGTAAAATAAAATCAAGCCAAATGTCTACATGTATTGAAATAAGAAGATGGCACCGAGGAAAGAAAGAGAATTCATTTAAGCTTACTAGATTAAAGAAAAGCGAAGCGATTGCGTGGTTATTCTTAAAACATCCGGATCCGGTGGCGCTTTTCACTGTTTTGAAAGCTATCGACATCTATTTAAAAGATGGGAAGTACTTCACCTTACCGGTGCTACATACAAGGGATAGAACAAAAAAGTAACTTCGAAAGTGAGTGCTGATTTTATAAATGAAAGAACGTGAGTCAGTGAGATTGTTTGTGGTAGGTTTTTTATCGAGGCTAGTACAGAACAGCAAGGATCTACAAAAGTATATTTCGTTAAGAAAACTACATAATTTCGTATGCATATGACACATCCACGATTGGACGCCCTCAACTTGCTGACGTAAACCTATCCGTGACGAAGTCTACCAAACAACCACACTATAGGCAAGTCACGATTTCCAACATATGGCCTCTTCTGATACATCTATCTCAATGCTTGGTATTACACAGTGCACGCGAGTAAAATACTAAAAACGCTCAGTCCTTGACAATTACGTAACGTGAAAGAAAAGTCGTCCTTCAGGAAGTATCCGGTAACTTCTGGTTTCAAAAGCTCCCAGTAAAATGGAAAATACTTTTATTTGCCTATGGGTGCGCAGATATTTGGATGGCCTCCGCCCTAGTCAATTTCGTTCTCCCCCTCCATGAATTCCAACGTTACTTTGAAGCGTAAAAAGAGGCTGAAAAACAAAACGAACGAGTAAATGCCGTAAATTGCAAAAATACCCAAAATCGGAAAACCGATACTTATTATTTTGTCTAATGTAATATACTGCACCATATCGATGTGTGCATTCAGTCATTTCTTCAATCTGCTTGACTTCTTAGATTTGATGGCGTAAACAGTTTTCTTTTATTTTGCGCACGCTGGCATCGGTTTTGGGTTACCAAAGGATGCTAGTTAAATAATAAAATCCGAATGTCGGTCTTACTCAGTTTGAAAATTCTACCTGCGGAAAGTGCCCAGAGCTAGAGACTAATATTGTCAAACGCCAATGTCAAACTACAATGAAACATACCTTTCCTTATCTAAAGGTCCTAACAAGGTTAGACTTTCCCCGCAGCAAGTCGATATGGCAAATGTGATCGGCGATAGTGCTGCGCTGGCGCCTGGTCGGTCAGGCGGCGGTTTTTCTGCCAGGAAAGTAATTTCTCATGGGGAGCAAGTTCGTTATGAGATTTGGAACTCACTAGGAAATCCAGTGGAATGGTTTTCAACAATGTCAGGGTTACGCGTGGTGGTCAAGTAGTTAGCAGTCTCCCACAGGATGCTTTGCATAGATCAAGGGGTCATCGAATTAAGTCGGATACTGAGTTCTTAATACAACATTTAAAGTTGCAAATTGTCCTTCGGGCGGGACATTGTGAAAATCCTCTTCATTGCATATCTATGCCCAACATGTGCTAAATTAATTGAGTTAGCTCATGGAAGTAAAGTTATGCTATATGTCATTTATATCTACAAAGCCTCTTTCTTCTTGTAAAAATGCGCACATGAAGCTATACCGTTATGTTTTATATTACATTGCAGTAGTTATTTGACATAATATATGCGTAATATGTACATTCCCAGGCTTTTTATTTGCACATGTCTTTGCCTGAAGTGCATTAGAAATTTTGAAATAGAAACTTATAAATCATTCCATGTAGACTCCGTGTTCAAGGAGGGCCTAAATGTACCCACCACGACTCCCGTTGTGCACTGGCCCAAATTATCCAGACATTCTTTGGGGGGTTTAATTCTATCAACCCTTCCACTGTCAAAACATCCGCAACTACACACGTATAAAGAGACAATTTTTTTGTTTCAAAAGGTGAAGGTAGGTACATTGCAATGTAGCTATTCGATAAAAGGAAACATTTGTAAAAGTCTCATCTCTAAGAATGTTTTTCCTGGTTGTCTTCAATTAAGCTCCATTTGCGCATCGGTCTCGGAATGTTAATATTATATGACAAGTAAACGTTAATGCAAAGTTACATTATGTACGCACGTTCAACCGTCTCCTTGAGTTCCAGAAAGCCAGCGCGTCTGCTTTCTACCGTCCTGTACGTCAACGCTAGCATTCCTAACCACTAATAGGTTTCTTAATGGCACGAGCATTGCAGAGAATGTAAACTACAAGGTTTTGTCTCGTGTAATTACACTGATCATGACTTCTGAAGCCTGGACTGCGTCAGTGCACCTCAGTGAGGCAGAAATATTTATATGTTACCAAGCACCAAAATACCACAGCACGTGGGACTTACTACCTTTAAGAAGCTCCTTAAGAAGCGGTTTGGCATTTCTGCACTCTCCAAAGAGAGGCAATGATATTTGGGTTAGCTCGCTATCTCCCACCCGAGATATACCAGGCGCCAGGGAAGATTTACTTTTAAACCAGGGTTTTCGGTAATGTTGAAAACGTGCGTCATATGACGAAGCTGGCACGACATATGTGGTGATACAGGCTAGCTGTAAGAGCTGTGTACGCCGTTTGGGATGTGCTTTTCATGGAAGTCGCTGTGTCTATAGGTTTGTTGACCCGCGTGTGGTCATCTGAAAAAAGTTTTTCGCTTATCCATTTCGTTTATGTTGTGGTTGCTTACTTTTACTAACTTATTTAATTCACCTATATACATAAATATATATATTGAGGATCGGGGGAAAACTCCCCTGACTAAAATAATAACATCGAGTTAAAACACGATCTTATCTGCACAAAATGACAAGATGCATAACGGAAAAGTAAACTTAGACATATTGGCGAATGATCAATCACGAAAATCTACGTGTGCAAGTAAAAATATGTTGTTTTTACACCGTTATTCCGTATATTAAATTCGATATAACAGCTTTGTATGCTCGTGTATAGCATTGACTACTAATGATATAGACACTGGGAGCTGCTTTCCACTGCAGACATCAATGGCCACATTTGACAGAAAGACGTCCACACAGAAGGTACAGAGAGATAACGTCCACATATCTGTTATACAACACCAGAAACGTCACGCGCTGAGGCATCGCGGAGTCTGACAGGGTGGAGGTGAACACAACTTCCGACAGAAAGGTCAAGAGCGAGACAGGGTCTACAAACAAGACACAGATCACAAGACTACATTGTGATGTGATGTGAAATGGAAGCATTTGCTGGGACTTATCTTCCAGCTAGGTAGAAAATGGATCACGGTGAAGCAAGGTGTAAGCGGGTAGAGGATACAACAGAATTTTTTGTGGTGGTTCAACTTCACGGCGAAGGGACCATGAAAACTGCAGACATAAATCAGCGACGTGTGCCCCTTTTACAGTTGTATCACACTTACATACACACAGTTACACTGTTTATCATGATCAGACAAGTAGGGAATGTAAACTATCTCTAGCCTTCATATAACGTTATGGCATGAAAGTATGAAATCAAATCCAAAAATGCAGAACAACGTATGAAAGGTCTCCTTCAATTCACTACCAAAGAAAAGACACCAAGGGCTTAAAATCTAATCGCTTCATCGATCTGTCAAGTCCTAATCTCAAACCATCTAAAGCCTTTTAGAGTTATGTTACTATACAAACTACATATACAGCTATACAGCTATCAAACGCTACTAAAACAATATTTGCAAATGTTGCTATGTTAGACTAAAATTATGCAATATATTGATTAATGATAATATTGAACTTGAATTGCGTCGAGCCATCGCCATAATGGTAAAAATGGATGCACAACTATGTATATGGAGACTCTAAAATGTTCGGATTCATGCACTTGCCGAGACATATGTTATCATTTTATGTACAATTGAGCACCATATCGTGCGCTGCAAAATAATGTAGAAAACTTCCGTCTTGTTGGGTTTGGATGTTTTTTAACAGATCCCATGTCTATTCATATTTCCGAGTTTCGTCTGAATTAAGTTGCGTTATATCTATAATACAATTTTAACATCAACAGAGGAAGAGGGTACCGCAATTCAATCAAGGTGGTAGAATGATGGATTGCACATCAGTAAAAAAGCCTACCCGTAAACCCTTTAAAGCTGTACTGTTCCTTCTGAAGTGGTAAAAAATGTCACATGAAGGGCAGTATGATATATGTTCAACTGTCTCTGACAGCATGCCAAAATGGAATCATGCAACGTTGAAGGATTTTTAACTTTCATTCATTTATGCACATTATTTTCTTTATACATTGTATGGCATTTAGATACCATCAAATCTTCTTTGGCATCTTTAAAACAACCTGTTAATTGTTGAGTGTCCGTGTCTGGAGTCTTTGTTTGGGGTGTGTATATCTGTTTATGTTGGTATGTGTCCGTAGTTATTTGTATAGAATGTCAATAGAGTGGCACGAATCAGTTAGTGGCAAGATGAGCGAAAAGCTTAGACGTGCCAGAGGAGCGGGAAGTAGAGGTCGGATCTGGAAAAAGTAGAGGTAGCGCAGTTAATCAGACATGATTACGCCGTTCATAGGGTCAATGGATGAGGTTACTAATTCGCCTATTGGGTCAGTCAGTCCCCACGTGCCACTCTTAGTGAGCAATTGAGCTGTTCTCAATCATGACGTTTCTGACCTTGATTCGATTCACACATTGAAATGACGTTCTTAAGTCTTATTGAGTGGTGACCATCAAGTAAAAAAAATCACGGAGAAGTATTGTTTTAGTTTGTCTATGTTTTCGCAGTTTCATCATTCCTTTTATGCTGTCCTTAATGTGCATTTTTACTACTACATAGGAAACAGTACGACTTTAAAGGGATTCATCGATGGGCTTTTACCGAGGCGCAATTCATCATTCTGTTCTACAGCCTTGAGTGAAGGTGTCGTAACTATAAGATAGGGCAATTGAATTGCGGCACCCTCTTTTGATGTGGATGTTACACTTGTTTAGATCTATATATATGTACAATGTAATTCAGACCAAAGTCAATGATCCACTCCAGATTCAGTGTGCTCCAAGCAAGGTAGTATCCTCCGCCCAGTGCTAATGCATTTTCACGACAGACCGACAGAAAGTGATGTAACGTAAATCAAAATCATGTTTTAATAATTACTGAGCTAATACCAAACAAGACATAAAGGAAACGGAAAATATTTCACGGGGTCGCGCGATCTTCAAACTTAAAACTGGTTCAGAAAAGTATCCTTTTCAAAATTTCCTTACGGAAGTAGTGCCAATGTTTGGTAATAAGATTTGAAGTTGTAAAAGAGGAAAAAGCCTCGTACGGAAACATATGGGCTAATGACCTGACCCAATATCTCCAAAGGGTACTAGTTTCATTGTACCGCCTATATCTTTAGCTAGAACGACACAAAAACGTATAGAGCAAGCCTCTCTATGATCTATTTACCACAGGTCATTGCCGAGGCTTTCATTTCAAAATCCAATAGACAACTAATGGATTTTGCTGACCTACGCTGACTCTGCGTCAGCGACTAATCTTGTTTTTACGAGGTAAAAATCAATTTTGTAAGAGCGTCATTGTCGTCATAGACCACTCAGCGTGAGCCACTGGCAGGTAATCAGACGGCTGTGGTCGGGAAACTCATAATCTGATAACATTAGTTCCATATCAGAACGGACAATGTCACTTTGTGGGTCGGTGCTGCAGACATCAAAGCCTGCCGACCTGTCATAAGAGGTCAATGACCCGGAAGTGACCTAATAAGGACGCCAGACGTCCTTGCTAAAGTTAATGACGGAAATAATAAAGATTGGAACAGGCTATGGAGTCTCTGAGAGTAACGCATTGCATGGATAAGTCTACATGTTTCAAAGAAAAACCTATCTTGAAATCCTATGAAAGTATCTTAATTAAGATTATTTATTAACTATCTTGAGGGTTTTTGATTGAGACTTTTGTAATAAATCTCCATTTTTTACATTTCATTTCTAAGGCCCTTTTTTCCACTAGACGGCGATCCCACTGTGCGCTCACTGCGGCCTAAAAATAACTATCCTTCGTTTCACACTGGGTATATTATACAAAACGCAAAGATGTGACTGAGAATACAACAAAACACACAGTGTAAAATTATTCGTTTCTTTTCTATATAATTAGTTGAGCGATGTGGGACCGCGTGGCACGATCGGGGGCGCGTTGGTCTCAGGCCCGAGAGGTCCCGGGTTCAAATCCGCTTGCCGTGTCACCGATCTTGTGCCCTTGGGAAAGGCACTTTACACGACTTTCCTCACCTAACTCAGGTGTAAATTAGTACATAGCTGCGGCTGGTGGCAGTGACAGGCCTTTGTGGTGGTGAAAGGCCATAGGGGCATGTTCGGGCATGACGCACCCGCCATGACACATGAGTCAGGGGCAGGAGGAACCCCTTGCATCCTTGGTCGGAAGTCCTCCTAGGAGACGGAAACTCCAAACAACAAACCTGCATCTGCTGGGGCCGTCTTACACGTTGCATACAGTTGCCCCTGTAGGACTAGTGGGCCAGTGGACGAGAGGGTGGAGAAGGACGTGCACACCCCTCCTTCACCTTAAAAACCCAAGTGCAGGCCAGGCAGACGGGTCGCCTGAAACCCGTCTACCAACCATTGTCTTCCGAGACAGACGGATGCCAAACAGTTGAGCGATATGTCAAATTTTAGGTCGCAGAGAGAGCACGGCGAGAGCGCCGTCCTAGTGGAAAGGGGGTATAACGAACGTCTAACTGAACATAATGCGATTTCTAATCAGCAAGTTTTCATGCAAGTTTTATCAAATTTTATGCAAATGTAGCTGAATACATAGCAATTCTATTAATGACATACTTTACTTAGTAGTTTTATGAGTACGCTAAACACTTTAAACTCAAACTCCAAAACATATCGCATTTTCAGTGAAATACTATGTAACCAAAGATGAGGCGGCTTGTCTCAAAAGCCTGCAGCCTGACTCCACCGTAAATTGAATTTCTGAATGCTTTGAAGGAAAGAGATTCTCATTTCAGATTAGAAAGAGCCGGCCATTTCATTTACCGACTTTATTAACCATACTACAATGCAAAGTTACGTTCGATCGAATTGTTTCATAATTCTATGAAGTGTGCACGTGTCATTAACCTTTGAAATAGTTCATTTACCGGTATAGAGGTCTAGTTACAGGTCCGGACCTGTACCTGTACCATTTGACAATGAAAGCAACCAGTCATATTAAATAATGACAAAAACATGTTACTTAAACTTCAAGTATCTCATGCAGCGGAACAATGCTTTTGACAGGATCTCAAATCAAAAATGGCGGTGTTGTATTCATTAAATGTTTTAAACTCTTTTCCTATGATATATTTCATCCTTGTAGCACGGTAATGATAAATTTTTAGTAAGAGTACAAACAATGATACAAAGTGCCATACACTAAAATGTAACTCTGTGAAGGCATAGTGCTAGTGCGGTACATTGGTGTTCCAGTAATATTTTGTACCTATATCTTAATGACTTTGTGGGAATGTACCGGTAGTAAGTAGGTACTGATCTACGTCCCCTCTATGGAAGTATAGACATTTATACGGTGTAATCAGCTTGTAGTACAAGTTTGCCGGCGCCTGGGTAGTTCTCTTTACGAGAAAGTCGTGCAAGACTAATTGCATTTGACCCTAGACCATGATCAGAAAAGGCAATGCGCAAAACAACTTCATGTTACCATACATAAAGCAGTTACTGACAACAAACTGATTACTTTTTCAGTGTCAATTGTAACAACCAGGCGTAGTGTCGGATCGCCTTTGCTTATATTGATTATAGATATGGAGAATTTCCATGCCTGGAAAGCTTATCTTCCGTTGGTTCAATCTATGGCCGTCTAATGAACTACAGGCTAAGGGGAGCGTCTGTACACATCTGATTTTAACTCAACAATGTTGTTAATGTAGTGAGCGCATGCGATAGTATACGCAAGGTCTAGTAATACGGTATTAGACCAGTGAAGATTTACGAGTCTTTTCAGCCAGTACTTGTCTTGACTGAATATTGTCTGGTTAGTAAATCACACTGCCTTGTAAGACGCTCAAAGGTCACACACACACACACGGACATAGACACACACACACACACACAAACAGACACACACACACAAATGTACTTATTTACAAAACTCACCGCTTTTGCTTGCTCCGCAACCCATGTCAAATATTCCAACTTCTCACTCATCCATTACTCAAACATTCAGCTCTTTAAGGAGACAATCGGCCCTTGCGACGTTAACACTTTTCAAAGAAGTCCAGTCAGAGTCCGGTGCATAGCACAAGTAAACGGAGTCGTAACTTAACCATGTACGTTAATATACGAGTATCAAACATTTTCTGTCGAACAGAGTGGAGGAATTTATTCATTTGCTCCCCACTGTACAAACTTGAACAAGGACAAAGAACAAAACATGTAATGGCGTTCTTTAAAGTCCTGGTGGCCGTATCCTAGGAAACGTCACCGCTCGATTCAACAATGTGTACATATGGTTCATGATACAGTTAAGGGGACAAGCTTCCGCACTTAATACATACGCAAAGTAAAACAAGAAGAAATGTGAACGTAACCTTTTTAAGTGATGGAAGGACATCAAAGTGAGCCGTCGAGAGACAGTGGAGGTATGCTGTCTTACTCTGAAGTTTACTGGAAAGACTTTAGACTGTTGTTGCAAAGCTAGAATACAACAGATGATTTGCACTATTCGTGTGTCTAAAATACACTTCTTTCGAGAAATATAAAAAATATTACCTGAATTTAGAAACATCTAGGTGGATGCGTGGAATGCAGTAATTGTCTGCATCTGCCCCCTTCCCTCCCAATTTAATCAGTTCAGGAAAAACAGGACACCAAGAACAAAAATAGAGATGATATTTTAAGAGAATATTCAACAGGAGGGCACAGGATTAGTTCTGACCCCGCTCTCGTCCTTTGATATTTCGTTTCGAATTCAAGACATCGTTTTGCCGGAAAGAACCCGGTGCCCTTTACCTTGACCCTCCCTCTAACTCCTATACCACTAATTAGGCTCTCCCTGTCACAGACAAGGAATCTCCATTTCAGGCCAGAATAATAAAATTTCGTGGATCCGGAGTTTTTTTGCAGAACATTGTGGGCAGGCAAAAGGGCATCCTGTTATAGTCCCAAATGCTGCCATAAAAGGACTATAGTTATCATAACAAGCTGGTTAGCATTCCCAACGATGTAACGTCAACCTTCAGTGCCTCGATAAATGAGTTTGAACTAGGAAGAGAAGTTAAAGTTTTCTTCAAGTGTTACTGCCCATATATGAACATTTTTAGCGAGGCTGCCCCCTCTCATTTTCATCAGAAACGAAATGAAGCGGCGAACGTGCCAACTAAGAAATCAGTGTGGCGTCATAAGGCTCGTAAAGTCGGCACGTAATGTCATTTGAAAATTTACCTCACGTAACGGTAAACACGTAGTACTTCTCTTTTTCGCATCTAAACTAGATTTTTCTCGGTGTAAAACAGTGCCCCTGCTTCCCCACATCCTTCACCTTTGAAACAGTAATATGTCGACTGTGTATTTGATTGAGTACACTGGGGAACAATTAGACATTTTGCAGCCAACGTTCTCTATCGGGTATGCACTAAAGGCGGTCAGCGACTAACCCGTTGTAAAGCAAAGTTGAGGAAATTACATTGGTGACACTGTGTGTTTTATTCCCTTGGAATGAGTTGGCACCTGGACAGCGTGGCCCAAAGCCGATTCGGCACCAAGCCAGGAACTACTTCCAGACATTTCGCAGTCAAGAGGACAAAACTCTAATCGTAACTTAAACCTAACTAACCCTAATACCAACCATAATTCCTGATCAGCTAGGTTCGGAACTGTCCTGATGCCGGAAAGTCGCAATAGCACTGTGGCACCTTTATCCCGAAGACTTCGATTTGTTCACCAAAAGGTCGCCAAATTCCGATATTACCGAAGAATAGAGCGTATTTTTTTGCCTGAAAATCTACGCAGTGCTCCCCTGTTACAAACATCGGCCTATCTCTTTTATAAAGATCAGGCAGTAATCGACCGTCTTCATATTCGTTTTCAATCCCCATAACATATAAACATGTAATGTACATAAACAAGGGACTTGGAACTGTGACCACCCTGAGAGTTTCGTAAAAAATGAGAAATGTAATTTTGAACTAATACTGATGGATCGCCTAGTGAAAGGTACTTAGCTCCTGCATGGTCTTGATATTCAACACTATACACTCTGTAAAAGGAAATGCTTTGAAAGAGCATGAAGAAATTCTTTAAATATCATGATAAGGATTGTAGTGTTGAACAATGAGATTGCTTTGGAAGGCAAATTGATATATTCAATTTCCATCTATCGCGTTATCTGTCTTTTTACATCTATTGTGGTCGATACATAGCCAGAACTGAACAGCATAATGTGATTTCTTCTCTCTCTCTTGCCTAGTCTTTGCTGACAAAGATCATAAATTTAAAAGTTCTCCACGTATACTATAGTGTTGGCTTCTGCACTCCCTTTTGGCTGTGTAGCCTATTCTGAGCCTACAAATCCTTCTGCAGTACTGTAGATGAAAAACTACCTAAGAACCAATCTACTACCTTGTCCTTGCCAGGCTATGTTCTATTTATTGTTCCCAGGAATTGGGAAATTAGTCTAGCTCCCTCAGGAACCCGATAGCCCATGAAGTATTTTGACCTGTCGACCTTCTAGGAGATTGGAGTCAGAATGATTGAACTGCAAACCGTTCCCTGTAGACATACTATATCCGGATAAAGAAAGGGATGGCGATGTCTGTAACTATGTTTTTATAATCAATCCCAATTGCATTCAGCTCAAGTTACATAGATGTAGAATATGTATTTGATATAACATAACATCAACTCTCTGCAAAAGACACAATAACAATATAATTTCAGAAGGGAATCATAGTACCTACTCTGTCAATGTACATACCAGACTGCAAAAGAATACACTTTGCTTGTTCACGTGTGTGTGTGTGTGTGTGTGTGTGTGTGTGTGTGTGTGTATGTGCGCGCGTGCATGTTTGTGACTATCTGAGTATCATTCACTGTCATATGTATGCTTGTGTATCCTAAAACTGACAGTTAATAGTCAACCACCTGACAGTTAACCAGCTGAAGACAGGTCATTTAGTAACACTGGATTTACCCACCTTGTATCTAACATGACCAATGCTGAATGACAAAGATTGGATAGAATTTTACATTACGTGAATGCATTAAGCTGTTTGTATTTTTGTTGGCAATCATTCCTTGCAGTAGTTGAAAATTATTCATCATAGTTATAAACCTATTTAATCCTCTTTTTCTAGCTCTCTGATGTCACACACTTTCATCCATCTTATTAAGGTCATCACAAATCTTGCAAAGCCCCCCAAAGAGGAGCACTGCACTTCAAAGCTTTGATTTAAAGAGGAGTAAGACATGGTATTAAGGACCGTTTTTATGAGGTCATCAATAAAGAGCTTCAGCAAAGCTGACTAAGATAAGTCTTATGTTTTCAACGTAGGCACTCAGCACAGCAGTTTAAATCTGTTGCACTTACAAAGCAATAAAAGGAATGTTTAAAACATAGAAGCGAATGTACAATTGTAATCAATCATATAATAGTGATGATTGCAGAAACATTCTTTCTTGCTGATAATTTCATGACAGACTACACAAATTTATCTTCTTTCTCATCTTAAAACTATTTTCTTTTATTTTGAACAATCACATTGTTTCCAAGTCATGTGCTATTCTGGGTACATACATATATGAAATTGAATCTAAAATTGGTGTTATCTATCAAATTGATAGAGATATTTGTTAGACTGGACAACATTGCACATGCACTGGCAATAAAGATAAGACAAACTGACAACTGTATGGGTAATTTTATTTTTTTTTAGATTGTTACATGAACTGGCAGGCTCATCATATTCTAACATGTAACCAATATTGGAGTGTTAGAGAAATACGATGATAAAATCATTCAGATGTGAGACTCAAGTCACGGTAAATGGCTGTACTCGTATGCACTTTCACCATTTTTTTGTATCTTTTATAGTTATAACTGACAGAATTTTTTTTTATACATTAGCAAAAATCTTAAAGACATGTCTTCTCTGAGTTCTTCCCTATCAAGTGTTAATTATTAAGCCTGCAAGAAGCTGAGGGAGAAGGCTGGTCCTTAAGTATGTCATTATATGCAAAAAGTACTTTCATTAGAAGGCATTTCAGCACCATGAAAAGCCTGTTAAAAGATGAGTCTGCAATCAAGGATAAAGACCATGTTTTTAGAAACAAATAGAACAGCAGATATATATAGGTCTACTAAAAGGCCTTTTTCTACTTTTAATACTTTACGTTTCTAGTTAGTCTCAGTGTAGAAAATATAACCTTTTCAAATAGCTTTGCTGATTTTTGTCAATAGATTCTAATATGTCTCTGTAATGTACTATGTTAAGCTACAGACTAAAAGTACTGCTGGTAAAAATGCCATGTACTTGTAGTTCAAACCCTGCTGCCTTCTGGGAGTTTCAACTTGGTAGGATTACCTACATATTTCAGAACCTTTGTTCCATGAGACAAATTTGAGACTGGGATATTATTACTTTTTACTCCTGCCAAGAAAGTTTTTTGTGTGTGTGTCATTAGTCTCTCTGTCGGTTTGTGAACAACAAACTCAAGAAGCTGTAAAAGGATTCTTACAACATTTATCAAATTGGTAGGATTAAAACCTACAAAATCAATTAATGATTATCATAACCTCCAAACAGTTCTGAGACTGGTATATAACTACCTTCAACTTCTGGCAAGAACATTGTGTTTTTGGTGCCATTAGTCTGTCCATTGGTTTGTGAACAACAAACTCAAGAAGCTGTAGATGAATTCTCATCATGTTTGTAAGGTGAGTTAAGTTCCATAATGGGCCTTGCAGCGACCTTGAAACTGCAGCAGAACCTTTGGCCTGTATATCTTGTGTTTTATACATGCTACTGTAGTGAAATTTTACTGGTAGATAGCTTAATCGGTTCATTATAAGAACAATGATCTCTGCACATAGGTTATAACAATGTGTAGTTCTATAATGTTTAACCTATTCTTAAGATTTCATGTAATCTTAAGCTTCTTACAATTAAAACAACTAAAAATACATTTGACACCTGCATTCTGACAGATCTTGGACCTGCATGATTTTTGTTACTGTAACAGAAAAAAAATCTTAATCAATCAAATATGCAATTCTAAATGAATATCATTGATACTTTTTAAACATTATTCTCTTTCCAATGTCTTTTTTTTATTCAAATACATAAACAAAAGAAAACAGCTGAAGTTGAACCCCACATGGGTGAGCAATTTCAGTGTTTTGAAGACATTTTGGCTCGTTCTCATTTAAATGTCGAAATGCTGTCGCCTGACTTTACGCCTTGATATGGAGCAAATTATAGACAACCGTCACTGTTTCCTTCATTTTTCCACAACCCCAGTAATGTTTTACAAAAGATGCACCACAACATTCGTATTGGTTGATGGGTTAGAAAATTTGTATAGCCACGGGTGGGATTTCACACCCTAAAAAATGGCTGTCGCCAGATAAGAAACGAAGATTTCAAATAGTAGCCAAAAATGTAACAATTCAGTTCCCAGAAAGATTGTTCGGCAGGTGAAACCAGCTACCCAGGTCCTCTGCCTGATCACATCAGATCGCTCCTGTCACTGATCTTGGAGGCTGTGTGAGGTGGTTTATGCCTGTCGCCAGATTCTGTAACAAACGTTACCACCACTAGTACGATGGTTGCCACGGTTATATAATGCACATTATAAGACTAGAAATGGCCATTTTTGTGACGCTGTACAGTTTTTCTGGCTTTCTAAAGAAAAAAGAAAGGGTTGTTGACTGTCATTTGTATCCCACATTGCTTAACAAAATGTTGTACATAAATGACTGTAACAAACGTTACCATTGTTCGATGCTGTCTAAGCTTTCTATTTGACCTGGAGTAAAAAAGCTGCCCACTTTTCAAATGTCCCTAGGGACATCCACTTATACCTAAATGATGTAGTCAATAGGGTAAGTCCTTTAGAAGAAAACAGGGTAAAGTCTACTGTTGTAACAAACGTTACCGGTAACGTTTGTTACATGCCCTGTAATGCATTACCAATGGGACCGAAAATAATAAGTTGCCATTTTTTGGCTATGGTAAAAAGAGGAATTTTCCCCAACAACCACTTAGTAGTTTTCAGTGAAAATAAAGCCGTTTTATTTTTCGACCAAAAAAATGCCATTTTCGACATTTCAATGAGAACGAGTGTTTGCTAATCAGAACAACTCTGAAGGGAAATGCTGAATGATCTACTGCAGTCATAACAGGGACTTTGGGAATAATGGATCCCACATACCCTGCATTCCAACACTATTGAATTCATGCCAGGGGATTGAATAAGGACGTATTACAGACACTGTATAATAATCAAACAATTAGTGTGTCCTAAATAACACTGCTGAAATTGTGGATCTGTCATATTTATAAATTATTGCAAATTTGGAACCACTCATTCAACATGGAAAGATCACAATGTCATACTTATATCTTTTTGGTTCTTTTGAGAAAAATTTCCAGTCACCTCAACATTCCATCAACAGGGTATAATCCATTTAATTGTCAGAACTTGGATCCAGAGAGATTTTACAAACCCTCTGAATCAGAACAATGTCAAAAGTTTTAGTCAAACATATTTTTTATTGAAATCTCATCCTTTGTAAGTATTTCTGTGAATGATCAATTATTAAGTCAAATGAAATATTTCCAAATGGATATCTTGTATAGGACATATTTCTGGTTTAGTAAATTTTCATTCAAATTTAACAACGTAACTGGACCTTAAACAAAGTATTTGCATGTCTGATTTAGTCAACATCAAAAATTAAGAAAAGAATCTACGTTCAAACCTAATAAAATGCCTGCAAAATCATAGATAGATGCATAACTCTGTTGAAAATAGTACTTTAATTTCCCTTAGACTGACACAGTACCAATAGATGAGCATGAAGACAGAAGACCTGGCCAGATGAATGCCCAGCTCTGAGCTGAACCGTGAAATTGGTAAGGTGTCAAAATCATTCTTTCTGCTATAGTAGTACAAACCTTGAAAGATCTGCCAAGGAAATTGCAATGATTTACATTGTATAGGGCAATAAAATTGCACATAACTTGCTATGTTCCACTTCCCTAAATGGCAATAACTGCAGTAGTAATCTTGGAGTCCATGTAGAAGTCTTTTCCATACCATATGGTAGTTAGGGAAGTGCCTATCTCCTTTTTGTACCAGCCCTTGGGCCAAACGGTGCAAGAACCATGATTCTCACTGGTAGCACTATGTGTTCCACTTTTGTACTCTCTCAGAAATCTTTATCAGCACAACAAAAGTAGTGATTTCTGTAAGGACACAAAAGTGAGGAGAAGGGTTGTCTCCAGGAGCTGTCAGTCATTTGTACAAACTTTCAGACCACTTTCTGATGTCAAAATGAAGATTTAATCATTTTTTTTTAGGGAGGGGATACTCTCATCAGTTTTTTTTTCCTGCGGATGTCATCCATATGATCACATCAGTATGGCCTATCAAACTGCATGTTTCAAAGAGTATAACTTGAGAGGCTTAACATTCCAGCTTACAGGAAAGGTGCTGTACTTATCAGTAAGCCTGAGTGAGTCTTCTGATGATGACTGATGGTGCATAGTGGATCTAACTGGGTCATCTGTCACAAGCCGACAGGACTATCCCCACGGACACATTCAAATGCGGTACGATAAGATAAGTTGTGAATTAAATTTTTCATCCAATATACCTTGATTAGTGGAACAGATCAACAGATATTATACTGTTCGACAAACATAAGAACATGGATCATGAAAGCAGAACCTTATTGGAAAAAAACACAGTGAATTCAACATATTCATTACTGTTCAGTGAAGGATGCCACAAATGTTTGACATCATGATAACAACTGTTACTATAACATACCATCAACATTGTTATATATACTTTTTTCCATATTTGAAAACATGTAATGTTTAATTACAGCATTTATTACCTTTGCCAAGCTTGTTATGTTTCGGTGCCATTTGTTAATCTTATGATGTAATCTGATGAAATTTGGTAGGTAGGTGTGAGCCAGGAACATAAAGGTCTTCCTGTTTTGATACCTTTTGTCCTGGACATGCCATAATAATCACGGTAACTGTTATGATTTTATGTCAGATAGCTCTAGTTTTCAGTTCTTCTATCAGACTGTATAGTGTGACATGCAAACAAATTGAAGTTACAACCTGGTGTGTGTGAGTTCATGATACATTAAGTTGCAGTGATGTTTTTTTTTTACATTTAGATGGCCCTAATAGGTGTTTACATGTAGCACCTAGAATGGCCAATCCAATTGTCAATCAACGGTAACATAATAGGAAGCAAAACTTGTCAGCACAAAGTGAGCCAATGGGGTGTTAGGGTAGTATGGACTAAAGCTTGATTTGCCATCATGTTACATGTACTTGCTCTGTGAATAATAATGACACTTTAAAGCCTTTCTTCTTATATTTAGTGCTGAAAACAAAATTCAATGGTTTGTTACAGCATCCAGAATATTCCTGCTAATAGCACTGCTTGTTAGTTGCAAAGAGAAAAGCCCTCATGTGAAAGGGATGAAATCAAAATGTGCTCATAGCAACCCAATCAGTAGGTTTGCAACTTTCTTCTATTGGCAAAAAAGTCTTTCACAGGTTTAATAATGCTTAGCATTGATGGCAGTTGAAATATCAAAAAAGCACTCTCGGTGACCATAATTACATTTCAGAGGCTTTGAAGCAAGGTTTCACACAACCCTAATGTGCAAGAATGCCATTAGAGACATGAGTTTAACACTCCATTAGATGATATTTCAGCACCAAGGCTACCCTTGACTAACTGTAATCAGGATGCCACAGGAATACATAACAAGACTTGAAACAGCTTAATGACATTTCCATCTACTGATATCATTTTTCAGCTTAATGTAGTCTTGTAAATGGTGTCTTTGCCTGCTTGATGTCTTCACACTCTGGAAAATTTTAACAGGTTTTCAGGGGAAATTAGAGAAAGGATTATAACAGTTTTGTGTAATAAAGACCTGTTCCCCCCTCCCCTCACAGTAATAAATTCCAACACAGAAAAAGAAGCAATTTGAAAGAACTCAAAATTAAGAGAAATGACAGTCACTGTAAAATTCACTGTTAGTGCAACCAAGGACACGATAATGTCCTTTGTTTGACCTTGCATTCCTTTCAAGTGTTTTTGATACATATCCGCACAGAAACTTGAGCAGAATAGGTCACCACTGGAACACCAGGTGTATGGAGAGGAAAAAGATACAAGGATGAAACTTGCTTGGAGTTTTACAATACACATGATGCATTCCTTACACTGCATTTCTGACAAAGACCTCTTGAATACTTTGAACGAGAAATATGGCCAGCATACCTTTAAAATTTGATGATGAATATCTGGAATGATATAAATGTACAATAAGACAATATTCCCTTCTTTTTTTCAAACCAACACATTGCATTTGAATAGCTGTTCATATCAAAGATGTGATAAATTGAAATGTCACTGAAATGTGTTAAGCAGTAACTATGAATAGAGCACAATTAACATGGAGTCTGGGGCTGTATGAGCCTGACCAATAGGTGTTCTCCTAACTAAGTCCTGTTGACAACTTTATTCTCAGCCATGTCCTAATGTTATCAATCAATGACAATTACCATGGCACCAAATTCATGTGGGGCTAGGGATTCTGGGCGTATTATTGGCAACTACAAATCTGGGACAGTTTCCGACAAATTAGCTACAATCACAACATGGCATGGCTCACTAGTTTCTGTGATGGAACAACACTGCAATTTACATATGGATTTCAGCTGTAAAAACTAGGGCAACATCTGAGTGAAACTCTAAGGGCAAGATAAGTTATCTTAAAAATATTTTATATGATATTGCATGAAATTTTTTTATCGCAGTAAAATGTAAAATGCCCAAAGTATAGAAAATAAGTATATGACAGAATCATCATGTTTTCAGAAAGGGAATTCTGCTGCATAAGTTGTCATATACTATGCAGAATTTAATATTTTTGTGGCTATTTGACTATTTGGCTTCAGTGTGATTAGGTTTTCTCTTCAAAAATGTATACAGAAATTCATAGCTTAAAGTTAACAGAAGAGGAGTGTTAGATTGAGCTGAATTTTTTTTGCTGGCACCCTTGCCCAAATCTTGAATCCCTTAACATTCATTGCTACAGTAACATTCTAGAAATCCAACAGAATATTAGTCGGGGCAAAATAGAGTTAGATTTAATAAGGGTAGACCAAATTCCTGTCTTCCTGCAGGGCCTATTCCTTTGTCTTGGGATGGAGACTTGCTTGTTGGGATTGACAAAAAAGTTCACCTCATCTGGCCAAAAACTGAATTTCGTGACATTAAATGGATAAAAATGTTTTTTTTTTGTAAGCTTAAAAGGATGAATTATCCAAACAGGCTCTCAGACAATTATAAAGACGAAAAACAAGTTTTACTTTTTTTGTTGTTGTCAGCCCTGGGGCAGACAGCCCAACATGATGATAATAAGTCACTTTGTGCATTGTCATTTACATAGTTCATTAGTTGATCACTGACAATCTACCCGGATAAAAGTGCCCCAAATTCTTATCATGCGTCACTGCAGTGTTCATAAAGCCTTATAATGTATACAAGGATGACTGTTACAAAGGCATTCTGGTTAGATTGAGCCTTATCCACACTCAATAATTCAGCATTTGCCAAGCAAGCCTAGAAACTAAAGTAATGTGGCATCAAGTAAGCAGCCGTCAATTGCAAGTTGTAGAGGTGTTGTGCATTATTTAAAGTGAAGAGGGCAGAAGTAGGGATAGGTCTGCTAAGTTTTTAAACTCTCAATATCAAATTTAAAATCATCATAAAAATGGTTTTGTGAGCATAGTGGCAGTCCAACCAAAGGCGTGCTATTTTAGTCATTTTAACATATTTTTTTGCTCATTTTGTTTTAAAAAATCATTACAAAATCTTTGAAAAAGGGAAGCTGCAGTTACAAAAACCTTGAACAATATGACAATGGGATCTCTATGAGCTTTAGATTAATTTGAAATAAATGTTTATAACATGTAACTAGAGTTCGGGGACCTCATACCTCCATGAAATATTTATTACTTTTTTGTGGATGGTATGTATGTTTATAGTCGGTTGTATTTGAGAGTAATGGTTATAAATGTTATGGGAAAGTAGTGGTGTATTTATTTAATGACACAGAGGATGTCCATCTGATTAGTAGCTATTAAAATGTGACACTTAATTGTGTAATGTGCGTTTAAGAGGTCGACGGCATATGGTAGCGTGGTGTTCCTTAAGCTTGATGTTTGGCATTTAAACTGTCTAAGGTTGTCAGCATTATTGAGGTTCGACTATGTGCCTCAGAGCGGTGTGGTGGGAGGAAGTGGGGAAACTCAAAAAAGAAGGGATGTGGCCAACTTTAGTCAGATGGTGATTTGATTTTCCACCAATATGTCATAACATCAGCTGTTCACACGGTACAAAAATGAGATGCACACTTTCCTCTGATAGCCCTACATCAACTGTAAGATGAATACTTGGCACCAACCCCGTCTGCTAAAAAACAAGTACCATTGGCTACGAAAGAGACAACTAACAACTGTCCCTTATCGTAACGAAATCAGAACATCTGTATCGCCCATAAAACTTCTGACACCCAACCCATCTAAGATGAGAGGACCTAATGGCATTTTAATCACCATGTCACTCAAATCAGCAGTACAGTATGTGAGACATCCATACCTGTTAAGCATTACCGTTAAATGTACCTCAACTTCTTACAATTATACTTACGCTTCACATCTCCATGATATCCTAAGCAGACATAAATAAAACTAATTATCATATTCAAAAAACTCGGGGTTCCCCAAACGCTGTCATACAAATCACCTCACTATCTGCTTGGAGCTAAGCCCATTAACAAACACTTAAAGCACGATGCCTGTTACAATATATCGCAGATATAGGGGGAATTTCTGATATTATTACATCTATTATAACGACAGATACGGCGCCCAAAATCACATCGATTCGAGCTTTCATCACAGCCCACCAACACAACAAGTATGAAACCAATCCATCCAGCCGTTCTTGAGTAATCTTGTACACAGACAGAGACACATAACAGAAAATATAACCTCCATGACATTTCATGGAGGTAACTACTGTGCCAACTGTTACAAATATTTCAAACAGTCCTTAGCAGACATAAATAAAACTACTGGGGGTTCCCCAAACAGCTGTCACCTCACTATCTGCTTGCAGCTAAGCCCATTAACAAACACATACAGCACGATGCCTGTACCAATATATCTCAAATATAGGGGTGATTTCTGATATTATTACATCGATTATAACGACAGATACGGCTCCCAAGATCTCATCGATTCGAGCTTTCATCACACCCCACCAACACAACAAGTATGAAACCAATCCATCCAGCCGTTCTTGAGTAATCATCTACACAGACAGAGACACATAACAGAAAATATAACCTCCATTCCATGACATTTCATGGAGGTAATAATACATGTAAACAGGTAGGAAATGAGCTTTTACTCGACTTCCTTCACTCACATATCACCCAGAAACATTACACAGAGTTCCCTTAGCTACCTTTCCCAAGAGTGCTCAGATTTCCCAAGGACACTTTCCTTCTCCACTGTCAGTAATGGCCTATTTGATGGACCGGGGTGGCAACAAGGGTAACCACCAGGCTTCCATAATTGCAGCTCTGCTTAAAAACTATCTCTCACTCTATTTTATACACCAGCCCCCTGTGACACAATCCTTCAAACTATGCTGTATGGGCCTGACATTTGGAATGGGCTGTTTTAATGAGACCATATGAGGTGGCTTTTGAGTGGAACCCAGCTCAGCACCGATGACAGGGTCATGATGTATTTGGAAGGTGGACATTAACCTTTAATTTTGGCAGACAGATGATTTCTGTACTCCCATTTCAAGACAGCTCTATGTATTATGTAGCTGGATGGAATATACTCTACTGTTGAATAATGCATTTGTCAAATTGTAGAAAGCAATTTTGGAGGTATAGAGAATTAGATGAACATTCAGTGGCAATGTGGTCTTGAGGTTATATATATATATGATTCTTGACTAATGATGGAACCTAAATGTTCAGTCTCAAATTCCCAGCAGCTGGCCCCAATGTTGTGCTCTTGGGAAAGCCACTTAAGCACTCTTTCCTACCTCAAATCAAGTGAAAATTACGAGAATGGACTGACTTGAACAAGGTTACTTTTGCGTGGAACCAGGTTCAGCACCAAGGACAGGACTATGATGTATTTGTACAATGGACATTCATTTTGGCAGAGAGATGATTTCTGTACTCCTATGTTAGGACAGCTCTATGTATTCTGCAGCTGGATGGCATATTCTCTACTGTTAGTGCATGTAACGAATTGTGGGACACAATTGTGGAGGTATAGATAATTAAATTAACATTCAATGGCAATGTGGTCTTGCAATTACGGTAAAATTGACTGATAGAAGGTAAAGGCTCAGGCTCAAATTCCTAGCAGCTGGCCCCAATGTTGTGCTCTTGGGAATGCCTGACTTAACAACTTTTTCCTCACTCAAATCCGGTGAAAACTACCAGAATGGACTGACTTGAACGAGGTGTTTTTGAGCGGAACCAAGTTCAGCACCAAGGACAGGACTATGATGTATTTGTACAGTGGACATTAACCTTTAATTTGGCAGATAGATGATTTCTGTACTCCCATTTCAAGACAGCTCTATGTATTATGTAGCTGGATGGAATATTCTCTACTGTTTCATAGTGTATTTATCAAATTGTCGGAAGCAGTTTTGGACGTATAGAGAATTAGATTAACATTCAGTGGCAATGTGGTCGTGCGGTTATATATATGTGGTTCTTAACTAATGATGGAACCTAAAGATTCAGCCTCAAATTCCTAGCAGCTGGCCCCAATGTTGTGTGCTTAAGCTTGGGAAAGCCTCTTAACGACTCTTTCCTCCCTCAAATCAGGTACAAATTAGGGCAATGTCATCATCATTATGGCAATAGACTGACTTAAATGGGATGTTTTTTGAGTGGAACCCAGCTCAGCACCAAGGACAGGGTCATGATGTATTTGTATAGTGAACATCAAACCTTTAATTTGGCAGACAAATGATTGCCATACTCCTATTTTAGGACAGCTCTATGTATTATACAGCTGGATGGAATATTCTCTACTGTTGTGCATGTAACAAACTGTGGGACACCATTGTGAAGGAATAGAGAATTAGATGTATTTGTACAGTAGACATTAACCTGTAATTTTGGCCATGATATTACTTCTGTACTCCCATTTTGAGACAGTTCTTAGTGTATGTATTATGTAGCTGATTAAAACATTTTACTTGTTACAGGATTTATCAAATTGTGGGACACAATTGTGAAGATGTAGAGAATTAGATCAACACTCAGTGGCAATGTGGTCTTGCAGTTATGGTTATTCTCTATGATAGAACCGAAAGGCTCAGGCTCAAATTCCTAGCAGCTGGCCCCAATATTGTGCTCTTGGCCTGGGAAAGCCACTGAAGCACTCTGTCCTCACTTAAATCAGGTGAAAACTATGGGAATGGACTGACTTGAACGAGGTGTCTTTTGTGTGAAACCAAGTTCAGCACCAAGGAGAGGACTATGATGTATTTGTACAGTGGACATTAAACCATTCATTTTGGTAGAGAGATGATTTCTGTATTCCCACTTTGAGACGGTTCGAAATGTATTTATTAAATATGCAGCTGAATAAAACATTTTACTTGTAAGGGGATGTATCAAATTGTAGGACACAATGTCATGTGAAGGTCTGGTTGATTAGCCTAACATTCGGTGCCAATGTGGTCTTGCAATTAAGGTTGTGTGTCTTGACTAATGACATAAGCTTAAGGTCTGGGTTTAAATTCCCATCAGCTGGCCCCAATGTTGTGTGCTAATGGTAGATCACATTACAACTACTTCCTCACTGAAATCAGGTGAAAATATCTAACTTTTGTTAGGGACGTCCTCTAAATCTAACATTATGGTACATAAAGCTGGAGGTTTTGTATCTAAGGAGAGCCAAACTTTGAGTGTATCAAAAGAACCCAATACATACGTAATCAAAAAGAGTATATATAGGGGTCCATCCCATCATGAATGAAAAAAATGTTACATAATACAATCTGGTCTTATGCAGCTTGTACTAACTGTACAAAGCTGGTTAAAATTATTATGCCCAAAGGCTGTGAGCATGCTGTGCAAACCAAGCAAACAGTACTGTACATTTTAGACTTTAAACCTGTCCTTTAAGATTCTTATTTAATATGGTCATATCTATGCATATCTAGTCTTGCCCAACAACAGTTCTAATTCTGGTTTTGCTGCCTTGACAACAATGTAACTTCATCCTACATAGGGGGACACTCTTGAAGGTACATGACTAGAACCATCAAACATGTACATACAAGGCAGAAAGCCAAGTTAAAATTCCTTTCAAATTCCAAGGGCAAATGCTGAAAGATTGTGGGTCAAGGCTTTGACAAAATCCTGTGAACATTCCCCATCTGCTGCCAGCATGGAAATCTGGCAAACACGAAGCACTTCATAGTTTCTTGTCAAGCCCCCTAAAACCCAAGTTTCATTATAAATAGTTATATCATTTGTGTGATGTGTATGTGTGATATGTGTTTTACTGCATCTTTACATGTGGAATCTACTATTAGGTGATTATCATTAACATTTCTAACTATCTTCGGCTCTTTTTAACTTTTGAAGACGGTTGACAGCTTCAGTCAGTCTCACAGCCTTGGTTTAGTTAGGTTACTCATGGTAGTACTGGCCTGGCCTCTATTCTAACATTTCTACAAGCTAAAGTGTCTACTAAAGAACAATGTCTCTCAGTTTGGGTAAGACAGTGTAATTCCATCCATAGTGACCTGGAGACACCCCAAAATTGAAAACAAATGTTCATATTAATTAAGTCCATAATTATACATAGGTAATATCACCTGATTTTACTATGCTTCAGTCAGAATGATGATGTTTCACTGCTATATATAATTCCTACCATGGCCAGTACACCTGTTATCTTTCCGTTGAAGATGTTCCATGATTATAACCTTAATTCACCGCTCCAAAATAATGATATTCATCAACTATAACAGTGATGTATTTCAAGATGACACCATTGATCCCTGCTCTCCAGTCCTTGTAATCTTCCTGGCCGCACAGTTCAGCAGAAGCACCTCACAGTTATACTCCAATATCGAGTCCTTTAAATTGCTTCCGTTGCGGACTACTGCAAGTGACCTTGATGCCTTGCTAGCTGGATCACCATATGCATGAGAATTGATGTTGAGCACCATTAGACTCCTCGGTGCACTTTTATGGATGCGTTAGATAGAATTGATAATCGTGATCATGGCAGAAAAACGTGATTTTTACATTTCCTGACTATAAAGTGTTCCCCATACTCATATAATCAGTTCCGCAATTGTTTTATTGCTTTTTACAGATATTGTGTATAATGAAAGGTGCTTCGAAGTCGAGGTCAACAGCCATCATCATGTAATGGAAAAATTTTGCACAACTCATATTGAACTTCACTCACTAGTTTCAAGTGACATGATGTGCTGCAATGCAATAAATACCAATGTTTTATAGGTGGAAAGATGGACCAAAAGTCTTTTTCCCACTGATTTTTCCATCAAACATGACATTTGCTGAGGACAAATGGGCTATAGAGGATTTCTGAACCATATGGAGGATTGCGAGGCTAAATTTGATGGTAGCATGATCAGGTAATGCTTGTGGTTTGGTAAATGGAATGGGCTGTGCCAAAATCACTGTTTCTATATCATACACTTCTTGTTGGCACTATAGTAACTGACTGGGGGTAGATAACCAGTTCTGAAACTCACCAAAATTGCTGTTTTTCTTGTCAAACTATACTTTTCCTAAAGGATATTAAAAAAGCTAGACCTACATGACAAGATTTTCTTTCTGGGTTTTGACTTTCTATTCTAAACCCTTAAGTGACTAATTTGCAACTGACAGACTGAGTGTGCTTTTTTTCACGTAAACATTCATGTCATGTACAGTTCAGTAGATTAAGTTCATTCTGTTGCTGTATGAAGTGCTGTAAATGCATTTAAGTTAATGGGGATTTATTTTTGCGGTAGCGGGAAACTGAAGTGTTTGCGGTGGTTTAAAATTTGCGTTAGCACCATAGACTGTACTCTAAAACTGTCTTGGAGAAATATTTGCAGTAGTTTTATGTCCACAGTTTTCGCAGTGGCCAATTCACTGCAAACTTAAAACCACTGCAAAAACTGTGAAGTCAACATAATACTACGGCAAACATTTCTGCATATTTTACAGTTCTTCAAAGTACAAATTTTCAATCTCAACATGATTTCAAATTAGATGTCCTTTTGTGACAACAATGTTGACTTTGACGAAACTGCTAATAACTACATTCATTTTGACAGCATCTAGTTATTATGAAATATTTCATTATGCCACATGAAGTCTGCTTAAGTTGCCAGAATGTTTTCAAGCCTTAGCCTTCAATAAAGCCTTTATTGCCATTATCATTCTTCATTCCAGTGCCCCGCAGAGAATATTAATACAAAACACAGTGCGGGAACCATAAGCCATAATTTGGCTTGACAGGATGCTGAATCAGATGTTCTATCATATCTTGCAGCTATTGTTACCTCCATGAAATGTCATTATAAGAGGTTATATTTTCAGGAGCGTTTGTCTGTCTGTCTGTGTACAAGATAACTCAAGAACGCCTGGATGGATTAGTTTCATACTTGGTGTGTTGGTGAGGTGTGATGAAAGCTGGAAATGATTAGATTTTGGGTCCCTTGTGGCATCCCTTGGTACTGCAGCGCAAATTCCGGTTTTGCTATCTCGTGCTCTAAACCAGCTATGGTCACAAATTTAGAGTAGTAGATAGCTCTTGTGCTCAGGAATAAGAAACAATTTGGGTCCCCTAGGGACTAGTTTTGGGATAGCAGGGGCATTTTTGTCAAAAACTAATCTAATTAAAAGTGGATAAATCAAGAAGGGAACAACAAATTTTCATGATTTTTCGCATGTAGGTACCTTAGACAATATTGTACAAAATAAAATTATACTAATTATGCAAAATAGGAGTACATTAATTTTGTAAAATTAATGAGAATAATCTATCATAACAGTTTTTTCAATATATCTCTGACTTGTTCATACATCCTTTACCTACCATGCCTGTCAAACACTATGCCTGGTATCCATTCACCCATTCTAACTCTGATCATGATTTGCTCCTCGGATTGTTTCTAATATGAACAATCTAGCCCCCTTTCCCTTCAAAAATGTTTTGTCCTTATATGCTACATTATTTGGTAAACAAAGACTTAGTGCTGCAATCTTATGGGAAGCAATTGGAGGAGTTATAAAATAGCGAGGATACCAGCCTAGCATGCTCTCATAACTTATTTTACCACAGACTATTGGGCCAGAAATAAGGTGACACAGTGATGCATGACTAAGCATTGTGATGGATCGGTTCCAGCATGATATAGGTATAAACTAATTGACCTGAAGAAATCAAGCTACACAATTATCATATACATCACTGCTTTCACCAATGCTTGAATGAAACTTTTCAATCGAAAGTAATTTCTATGCTGTCAATCTTGAAACATTTTCATGTTTTTGCCATGACCTGTCCACGGCAAAATCAGTAAACCGCAAACGTTTGTTCATTTTTATTCATGCACTCCCTTGCCTACTGCAATTAGTATCCTTTTCCCCACTTCCGCAAATATATGTCCAAGAAATCTTACATGAGGTTACAGACTGTAATTTGCAGTCCATATGCCAGTGACAGCAAAATTGTGCAGCATCCATTGCTGAAAAGCAATATTCAGATATGAGATGCAATGTGCTACAGGGCATAACAAATTGAATTTACTCTGAGTAGATATAAAAGTGCCTCCAAAGCAGTGAGGTGTCTTAAATCACTCAGATTATGCATAGATGGACACTTCTCATTGATAAATATTGGGGCAATATAATCACATATAATATTCAATTGTTCAATTGAACATAAAACTAAATATGCATGAATTTTTTTCTGATTATATGCAAACTCCTTGTAATTTGGGACAAAGAACAAAAATGGTCATTAAATTTTATTAAGTCATTACAATAAACCGTATATTCTGAAAATTCAAATTCCAATTTAAATCTTAAAACAAGAATGAAGAATACAAATTATATAGTCTTCCACTATGATATGACTATGCCCCTCATATATTTTGCTACAGTGTCAACCTTCTCTTTTGATAGCACTCACTTCCAGTATCTAACCTATACAGTATATACAATATCTCTGCAGGGTATCCTAAGCCATTGGCTTACATTGGCTAGTATGACATACAGTCACAGTCACTGTGCAACAAGATTGCAATCCCCAGGAGTGTATACACACTGACCTTGCTATTATTGCTCTCACAGTCACAGCATATTTCTTGTTTCACAATAGAAATTCAATGTTAAAGTAAGACAATTCTAATGTCTAACTATATGACTATATAATTTACACTTAGGGATATTTACCTCCATGAAATTTCATGGAGGTTATATTTTACCCCGCGTTTGTCTGTGTGTCTGTGTGTCTGTGTGTAAACAAGATAACTCAAGAACGGCTGGGTGGATTGGTTTGATACTTGGTGTGTTGGTAGGGTGTGATGAAAGCTGGAAATGATTAGATTTTGGGCCCCCTAGCGGCTTCCCTTGGTACTGCAGCGCAACTTCCGGTTTTGCTATCTTGGTGTTCTGAACATGCTATGGTCACGATTTTTGAGTATTAGATAGCTCTTGTGCTCAGGAAGAAGTGACATAAGTTTGGGCCCCCTAGCGTCTAGTTTTGGGATAGCAGGGGCATTTTTGTCAAAAACTTCTGACGAGGATAACTCAAGAAGGGAACAACGGATTTTCATGATTTTTGGTATGTAGGTACCTTGGGCAATGTTGTACAAGATGAAATACTAATTATGCAAAATAGGAGCAAATTTGCATAATTAATGACAACATTCAATCATAGCAGTTTTTTCTATGTATCTCTTGTCTTGGACGTTATATGGTCTTGAAATTTGGGTGGTAGATAGCTTACAGTGTCATGACAAAGTGGAGCAAGTTTCAGCCCCCTAACATTCAATTTAGGAACTGCAGGGGCATTTTTGTCAAGACATTCCAAAGAGGATAACTGCAGAAAGGATTAACGGATTGTCATCATATTAGGCATGCGGGTACCTTAGTCAAAGATGTTCATAATGATATACATGTTATGCAAATGAGGACTTAATTTGCATAATTAATGAGGAAATTGTATAATTCCATTGTTTTGAATAACTGGGATTCAATATATTTAACACATGTAGATTATTAATAGGTGTAACATAAGTGGATACCAAATATGCAAATTTTGAACTGATTTGCATAATATATGCAAAAATGGCAAAATCGCTTTAACAATTAATGATAAGAATTTTTTTTAATTTCAAATAAATGATGCCAATAAGGGTCTTCTCTGTATATCATTCGCAATGCAATGAGGCAAAATTACTTGACAAAGGTATGATCTCGGAAATAATGTGACATGAACAATCAGAGAGATTGATTTCTGCTTTAAAGCCGGCATTCCAGGGTCACTTAGGTGAAATCCGACACGAGCACAAAGTCGTGCAGGTGGCATGCCTCACCACGAATGACAGGAAGTTAACTTCTGGCTTCTGGCAAAGGAGGTCGTGCAGCATCTGGCGATGCCTTGAGACTTCTCTCTTGCTTTAAAAACAGGCTTTTTGTCTGTTCTTGTTGGGATTTGTTGCTCTCTTTGAATGTAAAGGAAGGTTTTTCTTCGCACGGGAGTTTGTTTGGACTGAAGATAATTTACCCTGTGTTTGTCTGTGTGTCTGTCTGTCTGTGTGTGTGTGTGTGTGTAAACAAAATAACTCAAGAACGGCTGGGTGGATTGGTTTCATACTTGGTGTGTTGGTAGTGTGTGATGAAAGCTGGAAATGATTAGATTTGGGGCCCCCTAGCGGCTTCCCTTGGTACTGCAGCGCAACTTCCGGTTTTGCTATCTCGGTGTTCTGAACAAGCTACGACCACGATTTTTGAGTATTAGATAGCTCCTGTGCTCAGGAAAAAATGACATAAGTTTGAGCCCCCTAGCGTCTAGTTTTGGGATAGCAGGGGCATTTTTGTCAAAAACTTCTGAAGACGATAACTCAAGAAGGGAACAACGAATTTTCATGATTTTTGGTATGTAGGTACCTTAGACAATGTTGTACAAGATAAGATACTAATTATGCAAAATAGGAGTACATTTGCATAATTAATGAGAATATTCTATCATAGCAGTTTTTTCAATGTATCTCTTGTTCCAGACATGCTATGGTCCTGACATTTAAGTGGTAGATAGCTTTTAGTGCCATGACAAAGTGGGGCAAGTTTCAGCCCTCTAACATTTAATTGTGGAACTGCAGGGGCATTTTTGTCAAGACACTCCAAAGAGGATAACTGCAGAAAGGAACGACGGATTGCCTGCATTTTAGCCATGCAGATAGCTTAGGCAAAGATTTTCATAATGATATACATGTTATGCAAATGAAGGAACGACGGATTGCCTGCATTTTAGGTACGCAGGTAGCTTGGGCAAAGATGTTTATAATGATATGCATTTTATGCAAATGAGGAATTAATTTGCATAATTAATGAGGAAATTGTATAATTCCATTATTTGCAATAACTGGACTTCGATAAATGTAACACTTGTTAATTATAATCGGTGGAACATATGCAGATATCAAATATGCAAATGAGGAACTTATTTGCATAATTTATGCAAAAATTGCAAATAACTTAATGATTGATGATCTGAATTGGGAATTTTACTTGTGACATGTGTACTGTACGTTATTCAATGATGAACAACACCATGCATAAATCATGTTAATGTTAAGTCATTTGCATGAAATTAAGAAAAGCTTTAGATATTCATGGAGGTATGAGGTCGCCGAACTCTAGTTAATAATATTTGCTGTATTCCTGAATTTGTGTTTAACTTAATGTAATGTTTCTTTTCGGGATTTGAGAATAAATGAATGAATGAATTTTGAAATCATTATCATGGCTTATGACAGAGACTGGAAACTCCCTCCTGAGGTAATAATTACATTAGGTAAGCATTGTAAGGCAGACAGGCAGTCTAAAAAGGGTTTCATTGAAAGGAGCACAAGACGAAACAAGACATGTGCCCCATTCAAAAAGAATTAAGATTATGCAAATTAAAGAGAATATTGTTATACAATGCCCAACTTAAGGTGTACAGCATAAGTACAAACTTTAAGAAGTCTACAAAGTTACTACATCTTAAAGAGTGTAAGACTTATCAATTTTATTACTATCATACAATCTTCACATTTATCTCTGATTTTATATATAACATGCATCTTTAATTATCTTATATCAGAGCCAATATTGCCTGGAAACTTTGCATGTTATTAGAACCTTGTGATTGACAAGGTCAAGGTTTTTGTTAATATGGAAGCAGATTCATAGAGCAATATTGTACAGCAGCTGTTATAAGTTGTCATTTTTCATTACAGTCAAAAGGTTTATATTGCTGCCTTGTAATAAAGGGTAGAGCTGTCCAGCCATTTCCATTTGGGGCCTTGAAGAATGTTGGCTGAGAACTCAAAGACTTGTCACGGTAAAGTTCAGTCAGTGTTTGCACATTTATGTCATGTCTACAGAGTTGAAGATACCGCCAGGTAACAAAACAATTTGACTGATCTACTAAATATACAGGTCCATTTCTTTCACTGAAAGTTATCCCAAAGGTATACTGCACACTTTAGATATACAGAATGATGTATACAAGACATTCTTGAGAAGACCTAATGGTGACATGGTGGTCTTATCTTACATTGTACCTGCTGGAATAATTAGTAATTTGACATGCCTTAGAAAGGTTTGGAAGTGCTCGTCATTAATGATAGTTGGTTAGGTCAAGATTCATTAGAGTGTCTCCTCACTAAAAGATTTAAATGGAGGATAAATCTTAAGCTTTCAGACAAAGTAAATCATGTCATATGGATATACAGACGCAGCAGAGTAAAAGTAAATGCAGAACCATACATTTGTGTAAGTTACATATTATAAAACTATCTTATACTGCACTGTGGGAAAAACTACATTTTGCCTAGCACAGTGAAAGTACTAAAAGTCCTACGGAGCAGTTATTTACAAGGGGGTGTTTCATAAAGAGATTAGTCCCACTACTAACAAGGTTATGAAGGGACCTCACAGTAACATAATAGGATTTCAGTAAAATCGATAACAATTCCTGGGCCAAGAGGTCCCTTGGTAATGATATATAAACTGTAGAGTTTATTGCATATGCACGTCATTAACACAGCAGCTAACACTCAGATGCTATAACAGAGGCCTTGTTAATACCGTTGAAATGATGTCAAAGCTACTCCATCTGACAGATTGTAGAAAGGATGCCAATCTTAAGAGTACTGAAACTAGTGAAAGGACAGTGGATGATTCCGCCCTTTACCAACTTGGTAGCTGATAGCAAATCAGACCAACTAGTACTGGCCCAATGCCCTGGTCATTTTGCCCCAATACCAGTAACACTAACACATAGTACCTTTTATCCTAATCCTAACCGTAATCCTAACCCTGGCTGAGCAGACCAGGGTGCTTGGGCCAAGTTCAATCATCAGGATGTTGGGCCAAGTTGACTGGGACAAGTTGGTACTGTAAAGGGCAGAACTGTCCCGACCCTGTGCTGAAACATCTGGCTGATTAGTATTCAGCAGATGTAAAAATTCACTATGATGTATACATGTACATCACACTATCATGTGAAAAATGTAGGTATGAAATGTTAGCCATTATGTACCATACGTCTTAGGTAACAGTTGGTGGTAATAAGTATTTTGAAGTTCATGACTTAATTTGGAAAAAGAAATAATTATCACACCTCAAAACAAACATTGAAACAGGATTGTTGAGAACATCATTAATTGATTTAAAATTCATGATCATGACTATTCCATTGCCAAGTTTGCCTTCAAAGTCTGTTACATAGAAGAAAAAAAACACCTGTATATACCAATTTCAAGTGATGTAATAAATATTGAAAGATGATTGAAAAGAGTGTAAAGATAATTGAAATTTTACAAATATCTTCTTTTTTATAATATGTAATCATAGACACTGGAGTATTGCAATGAGGATTTTTTTTCTAAAGGCCTTTAAGCCATCCCCTGCTACAGTATGATAAGCCAGATAAAGTAGAGATTGATAGCCATGTTATTTTTGGAGGTCAGAAACCGTGAAAACAGAGGCCAAGGATAATCCTCAAGGAAATGATTTTCTTGGGTAGTATTTGGACTTAATCTCTGAATTAATAGGCTAGAGTTAAGACTCCCATGTCTACATATTGGAATATGAGAGACTCAGTGTTATATTATATTAATTTTCAAAAAATGATATCATTGCCATGATTTTAGACTTGGCCTGTGGTCATGACAGTCATACACATGCAAGAAAACTATTAGTATGCATCATTCTGCTTCTTGCATTGGGTGGGTCATAAATCATTTAGAAAAAAGATTGTCCTCTATATAATATGTCATTTGAGAAACCTGCTGTTTTAATGGGGCTTATTGGTAGAGTGAAAACATATGTAACCTGCAAAATCAAAGAAACACAGTTTATGATTCAGAATTAACAGTTAGTGTGTATTACTATTAGAAGTAACCTGCTTTTTCCTTGTCCAGCTTGAAAAACTGAATGCATTACTTTGCAATTTGGTATATAATAACTGTAAACGTTGTTACAATTGTTGGTAATTGATGAAATACCAATAATCAATAACAACATTAATCAGCCCCAATTCTACTAGCTCCTAGGGCAATGCCATTCATTGATTTCAGGACGTAAAGCAAGAGTCAATGTCAGTTATACACGTTACAGTAACAGGAATGTACAGTTGACAGCCTAAATCCTAACTTAAACATAACGGACCTCCTAAAAACCAACTCAGTAATTATAAATTTATAGCTGTAAATCTCTGCACATAATGTGTCCCTTACAACAATTACAGTTAATTTGTATAGTACTGTACAGTTGTAAATAAACCCTTTATACAGGTCGTAAACCCAAAACATCAAAATGCGACATTAAGTCTGATGGAACTTCTAATTTTACTGCACCAGCAGTAACTGATCGTGAAAACATGTTGTATGTTGTAATGTTTTATAAAATCATGATGGATTACATTCTGTATTCCTTGCAAGGGTTTTAAAAGTGGTTCTTCCAACCATTTTTTAGTAAGATTAATCAATATTGCCTTTAAGTACCAGTATCAAGAAGTTGATTACTACCTTAAAAGATGAAAATTTATATTAATCACTTTGCATCTATAAGTCTTAGATAAGATAACTATGATAAGGACTGAATTTTTTAGTCTACAAAAATATCTATATTGTCCAAAACATTTTCCTCAAATCTATGGCCCTTTAGAAAACCTCCCTTCTCTCTTTGTGACTCCAAAGGTATACAACAGATAGTTAAACTGTCAATTGGGTCTTACAGCCAATCTTTAATGCACTTAAGGTAAGGAGGTATCCCACAAGCAATATACCATGTCAGGTAAGTGCAAGCTTCATAATATAATTGTACAAATGACCTTGGAATCCTTTACTATTCTATCATTACAAACCATTTTTCAAAAGACCTGTATATTGGTAACAAACTACATCTACCCTTACCTTTCAGCTTGGAAAACATCTTCCAGATCGTTGGAAGAAGACACTCTTCAGCAAGTCTTTTCTTAAGGAATCCTGCAGGAATTGTTGGTGCGAAGCAGTCAGAAGCTCCCCTACGGCTGGATGTGACTTCAGCCCTCCTGTAGAAATTGTGTGAAGACTGGAAGCTGGTGGTTTTGTGATGCCAACACTAGCTTAGGCTTCCTTTACAGCTACAAGATCCCAACAACGACAGCTGAAAAATACCCTGATTACATAGTATTTTCCTCTAAAGTCTAATATTCTTTGTTGCCCGATGACGGACGGAGCATCCTCACGACGAGGGATCGCCAGCAGCCAGTGCACAAACGTCTGGCATTCTGCTGAAATCAATAGATGGAATAGTAGCGGGTGCCAGAGGCAGCGGTGTCAGGACTACTTAGCTTGTGTGAAGGGACTGCGTAATCTGGGAGAACTCAAGCAGCACCGCGGGCCCACTCAACACAGTCCATTGGTTCTGGAACCTAGGGCTGAAGAACATGGAGGGTCTGCATGGGGGACCTGGCAACACTTAAAGCTTAACTAGGATCCGGAGGACTGGCAATATTCATTCATAATGATAATCGTAATCAACAAGCATTCCCACGTTCACAATGCACTAGATTTTAAAATCTAAATTTGGTAAAACGAAGCTGCTATCACTGATACAACAGGATGTTCCAAATTGAACGTGGCTTTAGGGCAATCTGGCGTTAGGCTTAGTACATAATATAATGACTTTGTCAGTAATGCTGAAGACTAATTTGAGGATAGAAAATAAGGGGTTCACAGAATAATTCAGTGACATCGATTGGATTTTTTATGACTTTCACTTGAAATTATGTTATAAAAAACATTTCACTAGGAAAGAGAATGCAGAACCTCCAACATATCAAACAAAACCCAAGGACTTGAGAGTAGCTTGTTTTTCGAATAGTTGCTTCAATTTGCTTCAGTCAGGGAAAAGCACAAACATGTAGTACGTTTGTATACAAAATACTGCAGAAGAGGTGTAAGCTTCAGCTCAATAACAGGATGTACCTGCAGTAGTGTGACATTGGTCAGGATGTTTATGTAGCTGACATTCAGAAAGACGTCATAGCAATATTAAGATGTTATCACAAACAGACACATCTCATTAACAATTGACAATCACATCAGTTGTTTGCGTACAAATTATATCCTACCAGTGCTGCAACATATTGCCTTTAAGTTAATAGAATGAAACAGTTTTGTGCTACAAAATTGCCACATTATCTAGTAAATTTACGGTAATAGTTTCCACTCGGAGCTCACTCACTATCAGCAAGTAGATATTATACACCACATTAGGCGATGATTTGTGTCTATGTCAGATAATTATTGGCCAAGACAAAATATGAAAATTGCAAAAATTATTAAAATTAAAGTTCAAGTCAATCTTAGTGGACAAGCATCCCCCTGTTGTGTGTTTCAGAACATTAAAAAGCTGTTTTTGTTCAAGGTCTAATGTCTGTGAAGTTATCTGTGGAATTTTTCTTCAAGGTTTGCCAACAAACTGTCACGTTCTGCACACATGATTGAAAACTTAAGAAAAAACTTCAGGTGAAAACATGCAGCTGCCGGGTGCATCTTACAGATAGGCTGATATAAGATTGCCTGAGCCACAAAATACATTTGAAGATTACAACTGCAGTTACTGCCAAAGGCATTGGCTTACATCATTCTATGTTTCATGTTGTATCATAAAGCCTCTTGGGTCAGCCTTTTATACAAATCAACTTACCGTATCAAAAGCCTCAGCTAGCTTAAAAGATATAGAGGTATATACCACTCGAATGAATGTCAGATCATGAGGTAAGCATGATAATCATCAGTCTGCATTGCAGATATTTGAAACAATTTGTCTGCAATATATCATTGCATTATCTTTTAAAGATAATAAATTGTGATTTGTCACAAATTTTAATTAATGGCTTTACCTTGCAGTTCTTCCAAACAACAGAAGAAAATATATCTACTATAATTTTACAATGTAGCTTTGATGACTTGAATGTGTCACTCTTTGAAGCTTCCTGCTTTTATATCCAAGATTCTGAAAGTTGAATTAGACTAAGTGTGGCCTAAGGCCGGAACAGGATGAAAGAAGCAGGTTCAAAAGGAAGTATCTTAAAATTTGGACTTAAGTCTTGGACGATCGGGAAGAATTGCACAAAAATGATAATATTACATAGAGAAAACAGAATAGTCATTTAGTTACTCATCCTAATAAGGACCCCATACACATGTACCTAAGCCAATATATCTCTTGATTGCTTCAAAGCAATGCATGGATTGAAATATCTGATATATTGTCAACATGTTAAAGAATTCAGCTACAATGTACATACAGGTATCATTTAATTCAAATTCTAAAACCATTCACAACAGTTACTGCATGTTTTTAAATTGGGAAATCTAACTGTGAACCAGGGTTTGACATTCCCCATGCCCAAACATGTGCTGCAATAAAGATAGGCCTGGCCTGATCTGAGCTTATTGATGCTGGTTGGAGGAGGCAAGAAGATGGATGGGGAGGATTTAGAGCAAAGAATGAACAGCATCAGATCCTTCAGAGGAAACAAACAGTCAACACAAGACAGACTCTTGTTTTCAAATAAGACATCAAATCACCACAATAAAGCTCAGTCAGTTTAATTTTTGTACCTTGTAAATGAGGAGAAATGAGTATGTTAGCAGACCAGAATACACCCCATGACAGAATGCACCCCCGGTACCCCCGTTACATTCTGACCAGCGGAATATTCTAGCCTGCTACAATGGAAGTGCTGTTTCGTAAACAAAGCTGTGAAGATACCTTTGTGACTACCATATACAGAAAATATTTTGGTCGTGGAAGAAGAAGCAGGAAAAACATGTTTCACACGCAGGTGGTTATAGTGAGCCATGCGAGACGCTGTTTAGAATACTTCTGAACTGGCCCTTTGAATGTCAGGTGATGGTAAATAACACGCAGGATGAATGGACCAGAGTGCTCTTAAAAAGGCAAGGTCACTATGGGCCAATGACCCTGGAATATGTCTTCCTGCAGTGATAGGTATTGGTAGACATATTACTGCTATAATGTCAAGGACATTTACCTCATACATTGTGTAATCGGAGATGACATTTATCATTCCGTGACCAAACAATTTAGAAATTAACATGCATGTACTTGCTGCAAGGTTGCATGCAATAAAATCAAAACCCCCAAATTCCTCTGCTTAATAGATATTAAATATTGACATGTACAGATATTTGTTTTTACACTGCAGCTGTTTTATCTTGATGTAGTGGCAATTCTTTTTTTATTTTGTGTTCCCTATACCACAGAATACATGTACATGTCACTGACAGTAGAGATTGGGATTTAGGACAATCGCGGATTGTCCTACTGGGACAGACCGGAATCAGAGACTCAGTCCTAGGGAATGGAATCGAGATATGTTCAAGGACTATCCGTTAAGTATAGATTGGGTCTGGGTTAACCTAACTCTGCTAACCCTAATCCTAGTCTGTAACTATTGGAGTTATATGGATTTTCCTGAAACAGACCCCTGGCCAATTGTAATCAAATTGAAGAATTTACAGACTGCAGTTTGTTACAGGACAAATTGTGATTGCAATCAGTAGTCTAGTATTATTGCAAATTGTGCTAGGAGAGACATCAATTCCAATCTGTCCTGGGACAATCCGCGGTTGTCCAGAATCCCAATCTCTATTGTGCCATGTATCATTGTATGCTTGTATGCATCATTAAACCAAGCTTTTATGATCATGAAATTGTTGTATTAAGTATGGCATAAAGTTAGTGGTGGATACAAATGAATGAAAATAAATCTGGTGGCATTATTTGCTTAAAATTAGTTGGACATGACATCAATTTTATGACTCAGTGATACTCTACTTTATGATAAACATAATCTATGTGTGGCAATGCTGTCAGGTTTCTTTGTACACGTACCCCATTTCATTTCAGTGACAGTTTCCCGATAAGTTGCACAGATTTGAGTTCTTTCCAACTTCTTTACTTTACAATGTCCATTCAACTAGAAAATTTAATAATTCAAGATTAGAATCAGAATATCCTGGACCAGCAGTCATCCTTTACTATATAATAGTAATTAGCCTTAAACCATACCATGATTGTGCTCAGCTGCCATGCAGTCAACTATGGCTTACATGTCTAAATCCTTGGTTCTCCTTCCTTATCCATGTGTAAGCCGAGGAAAATTGCAACTGGGATGAGATATGAGGGTTTGGGCCTCCAAAAATAACTTCTTAGAGGGTCTGCTGGGGGGTGGGGTAGTGCGGCACCTGTCAACACTTAACCCCCTTTCCACTAAGAGGGTGCTCCCACTGCGCTCTCTATGCAACACAATACTTGACAGGTCGCTCAACGAATTGTATACAAAAAAAATTAATATTTTCTTATATCCTTTTCTGTCTTTTTGGTCACACTTTCTTATTTCATATGATAAACTCAATGATGTTATTAAATACACAATGTCATATCTTAGGTTGCAGTGAGAGCTCAGCGACCATCGCCATATAGTGAAAGGGGGGTTAGGAATTAGGCTAGCAACTTAAATGATACACATTCCTGTATTTGGACATCTCAACTGATCAAACTTCGCTGTGAACTGAGTGACACAACCGGAAACCATTCACCATAATTTTGGAGCAATCTGGCATCTCACTTCGCCAAACAATCAACATGTCAACAATGCTGACGATGAATTCTGGATAACAAATGACACTGTATCAAATCGGCCAATTATGCCTCACAATTTATTTATGAACAACACTCAGTGTTGAATTGGAGTGAAGCAGCTACAGTCATCAGTGAAAAAAATTATCTCGCTACACTTCACAGAAACAGGCATGTAAACCATCATCTTTGAGTCCCAAGATATATCATGTTATTTCAACAAGATGAAATTGCTCTGCACTCAGGTAAGTAATCTATCATGTGCTCTAATTCATGCCTGCGGCGATATCAATATCTCATCTCCAAACTCCATGCACAGAATATTGATTTTTTGCTACAGAAAAAGAAAAAAAATGTTATGAGTGTAAATCATGACAGATCTATTGGGAATAAATTTCTAAACTGCAATCATGGTTCCATTTTTCACATCTTTTGCCCTGGACATGTTATGGTCTTGAACTGTTGGTGACAGGTAGCTTCTGATGTAAGAAAGAAGCGACTTACAATCATGTTTGGGGCCTCTAGCAGTTTGTTCTGAAACTGCAGGGGTCGTTTCTGTCAAAATGTTCCAAGGAGCATAATGGAACATAGAAATAAAGGATTTCTATGATGTATCCCTTCGGGCATGGTTTTTCAAATAAAACAATATTTAGTATGCATTTATCTTGGCAAAGATATACATAATGAAGTGCAAATTATACAAATTATGACTTAATTTGCATATCTAATGTGTAAAATCTATAAAGTTCTCATTGTTTCCATAATATAGGACTCAAATACATATAACATAAATCATTATGTAGTTTGTGGCAGGTGCAAGATTAGCAGATACCAATAATTCCCTAATTTGCATTATTGATTTGAAAGTGTCTTAATTCTTGTAAGTTCATGTAGTAAATGATTGGATTGTCAACATTGGGACCTGTGTAAGTTAGTTAAAGATGTACATAACCAATGTTATGTACTACTAGATGTGATTTGCATAACTATTAATAACATTTCATGGTGATGTGAGGTCTTTAGTTCTTTATTTGAATCTATCACAGAGTGAAGGGGAGGATTACACAGGTGCAAAGTGCACCTTTGAAGGCTGCCCTCCCCCTCTGAACTCTTGTTTCATTTAGACTTTGGATATAAACAACTTTTAAGGATTTTTAATTAGCATTTCTATAAAATCATCCTCATCAATTAAATATTGACGTGAAGATATTACACAGAAATTGGTTTTCAATATTTTGGGAAGGATTTTTACATTTTGATATATGGCTCTTTGTTTTAAAATCTTTTAGTGAATCCTGTTATATTATGTAGAAAAAGGTAAAAAAATATATAATGATTTCACCATTTCGTGGAAAAGCCCTTGAAGTGTTTCTTGAATATTACTAAGTATTTTCCCAACACTCATGTATGTAAATTAGTGAAACAGGTGGTGACTCGTCCTTGAAAAATACTATTAGAATACCCTTGAGGAAATTACCTTGAGAAAGTTATTTCCCTAGACAGCAACACGGATGAACTGCAGCGGAGTTAATGCAGATTTGTTTTGTGTTAAAAGCTCTGACAGACAAGATAAGTGTGGAACAACCATTATCTTTGGGGCTCAACCACAATCTTATTAACTTGACTTAAGTGTGTTAGCTTGGATTATTCCTAGCACTGTGACAAGAAAAATTTCTGGCTTCTATAATCCCATAAGCTTTATGTGTCTAAGGTTCCAGGACAAAAAGTTTTATGTGGCTAGTATTGCAAATCATCAAAGATTATGCATGAGGGTATGATATAATATAATGTTTCACAGTCTTGTCTGTATTGCCTAACTTCTTACAGCTAATTCAACAGACACTGATCAGATTTTTAACCATAAGAAAAGTTTGCTACTTCAGGTTGTCATCTTTTTGATCCACAACATGACACCTATGTGTGCCACCACACTTGTGTACATGCATGAATATGATGATCAATAGTCTGAAATGAGCAACGTTGCAGTTTCCAGATAGAAAACAGATGGTATACAGGCTTCCAGCCTTGCTTTGGGCCCTCATAAAACACCAAAATTGAAAGCTTGACAAGAAAAATGATCACATGATGTGAAGTAATCATTCAACAGTCTGATCCCAATGCATTAAATTCCATAATTTCCACCACTTTGCTGAAAAGTCATCTCTGCAAATGGGCACTACTTTTTCGAGTGATATTTAGTATCCCGACTTCCAGGATGACAGGTGGCATTTGTCAAGGGATATTCCACGGCGACACAAGTGGGTGGTAACAAGATGACAAATGTGCACGATGTACTTTCGGTACAGAAACTCTCCCCCAGTTGGTTTGCATCCCGCCCACTCTATGTCAGATGTCGGTGAGATGCCATGTGTTTGTAGCCCAGGGGCCCCGGAGGAAGAGGAAATATATGAGACTTTCCATTATCTGCACTGCGGGAACATTGTGCGATTACATCGCTTACGAACGTCGGAACAGAGCCGGTCGCAACGTGCGTCAACTGTGACGTCAGAGGTGCAGCACACCCATAAAACCAGTGATTTCCAATGAAACCACTGGGGTTTGAAATATCCACCTGCAATTGGCAGAAGAAGAAAAAAAGATTGTGACTGCATGAAAATACTAGACAAACAGAGCCCCCAGGCCTGTTCCCTAGCCTTTAGAAAAATACCAGCCTACATTTTAAGATTACCATGATGAGGCTGTACTACTAGTAGATAAGGCTGGGCACTTGCAAAAACTCTTGTTAAATGCAGGTAAAACTTCTAACAACTTGCAACATTTGTATGTAACAAACAAAGCAAAGATTTCAAGTCTTGTCTATAACAAAGAAAGTGTTGTACTTAATGCAAATGAGAATTGTCATTTGATGTACGTATAATCCTATAGGTAAATGTTCCATTGTATCATGTGTGCATGTTCGATTGCTATGACCCAACATCAGCGTTGCTGCCTGGAAAGCCCTCTAGATCTGTATTGCCTTGTGGCAATTACATGTACCTACCTACCTAGTCCCTTGACCTCCAGGTCGTTGGGGGGTCAAGGTAGCCATGAAGATAGAGAGTTGCCTCCAGATTCGTCTCTCCCTAGCCAGGGTTAACCTCTCCTGTAGGCTGAGGGCTGTCCAGTCAGTGATTATAAAAACTAAAATAAATACTATCAATAACCTTTGTTGTAATTTGTTGTTTGCCCAAATGTTGTCAAGCTTAATTTTAAGGATCAAGTGTATTTTTCATTTGAGAGGGCTACTTATGTCCAGCAAACATTGGCTGATTGCCAAAAATTATGCGGTGACCAACACTTTATGACAGATAGAGCAAGCTGCCCAGGACAGGTCTTTCTGAAATTCTAGATATCAAGACGCCACGCTCCCTGGAGCAAGCGGCTTGTGTGCGAGTGTGAGTAAGTGAGATTTGTCGGGTGGCTATATCCATCCTGTGTGGCACCGGCTTGAGGACAACTCTCAATCCAACCTGTTAACACAATAACAGTTCCTGTTTTGTCTGCTCTTTCATGAAATCTGTGTGGGCGAGCCACAATCATACCAATTAAGGTCACGAAGATGAAATCATCCACCCACTCAATGTTCATCCCATATTGTCTAACTTAATTCTTCAAGAGAATAAAACCATACATTCTGTGCCTCAGCGCTTAACTGAGTATGCAAAGTCCTTTTAGCTAGTAATCTCAAAGTCAGAATAGAGTGTAATAAATCATTCAATTTTGGAAGCTCCAAAAAAGATGTAATATCATTTTATAACATTGTATGCATGCAATTTTATTTTGCAAGACTTGATTTGATCTGGAATACAAATTTTTGCAAAGGGAATAATTGTTTTATGTCTGATTTTTGGAAACACAATTATTATACGACTTACTATTAGAGTCCTTTAGTCTATTTTTACATTTTTGTAACTGTGCAGTGATATTTATATTTAGGCTGTCATTTATTAACAGTCTCTGTTAACTGGAGGTTTTCTACAAAGAGAATTATTTTTGAATCTTGCCAAATGATGCCAGATTTTGTTTCAAAACCAAAACATATGTACATGTTATAGCATGATGTTATGCTTTTCATTACGTTAGGACAATCAACTCTGGATTCTGTCTTACCAAATGTCCTCTTTTGGCATCTATCTTATAAAATAATAAGAAACATCTGTTCGGTTGATTCTAGATCTTTCCTCACATTGTGAGATATGTACGATAACATTTGGCACTGCATGTACTAGTCAAACATAGATTGACCAATATCTGGTAAAAAAAAGGTGAAATTTCGATTTCCTCTGGCTTTTTACTACTAGTTTCATAACAAATACAAATTTGGTGTCATTACCCCTTGGCAGGCTGACGGTTACACACAGCTGAAAGGAAAAGATTCACTAGTCTTTAAAAACTTTGTCTGTCCTTGGTGCTGAACTACTGGCATAAGGAAAACTGCATAAGGACAACACTTATAATCCTTCTACGCAGGGACATCCAACCGCCTGTCTGGATGTACCCTGCTTTCTCAACCATCACCCTGCTTATAAATATTAATGAGCTTACCCTTATATATTTGAAAACTGAAAGGCCTATTCTCTGATTGGCTGACATGCTGGTTAGTGACGACGCCCACAAGAACTAAAAGTGATGGTTGATGTTTGAGATAGCAGGGTACATCCAGACAGGCGGTTTTGCCGTTGGATGCCCCTGCGTAGGAGGATGAACACTTACATGTAACAAGTAAATGCCTTGATAGCACTCGTTTGACTGAAAGCTCCTTCAGGAGGCTGTTTAGAATTCACACACTGCACAAAGTGCTTCTCTGCCTACAAAGTATCCATCATTGGGCACAGCATGGCTGCAAACTGCGCATCAAATCAGGCTCTGTCTCCAAACCAGTTTCAACCAAATCTCGTCTCATGGGTGTCAATCAATAGAGCTTAATTCCTTGGAAAATAACCTATCAATTTTCATTTTCCAGTACAACCTATTAGTAAGCACATTGCGTATGAAATTCCTATACACTATAATAATAGAGCAATGCTAGTGTTCAGTTTTCACCCTAACTTCAAGTTTAGTGAAATTACGTAATGCTTCATCCTGTGCACATGTTGAGACCCAATTTTAGGAGAACTAGATGAAACGTGGAGTACCATCAAATCGTCTACAGCAAGAGAGATTTCTACTTGTGGCATACTTTTCTGACAGTTAATTGTCTCTGGGTCACTCATACTCTCTCATCTACTTCAACCACCACATGACCATAAATCTTGAGTGGCATTTCAGCCTTGTCTTGACTTTTAGTCAGGCCAAATTGATTCCATTACATGGATAACATCGGTGCACAGTACATTTTTCATTCACTTCCCACCAAATAAAAATAAAATTTTGTTAGCAAAAAAACAATTTTTTTTTACCATACTGCAAACCAGGTACAAAGCAGCTGCACAATTATGAGCAAATATATGCCATGAATTACAAAATAAATTTAAAAAATGCATAATGAATAGCTGTTATCAATGTCGTAAAATACCAAAGTCAATTCCAAAATCAAAGAAGATATAAAAGAATTGAGAAATCTGTGCACTATTCTCTGTGTGTTAAGTCATTTGTTTACCCTATTTGTTTTGCCTATGATCTCTAATGCTTTTTAAAGAATGATGTAATGACTAAAAGAAGGTGCTAGATGTACATGTGTTTAAGTACATAGGAGTACTCAGTGTAATTCAAAAGTACCAAAATTCAAAAAGAGCGAAAAGTGAGAACAAAAAAAAGGGGAAATGGTAAATACAGCTTGAATCTTGGCATAAACTACCTTGCCTTGCCAATCTAGCTTTGTGCAGACACTCTAGCAAAATGACTTTACATGGCTTTACCTAATCCCCCCATCTGTGGAAAATAATCTAACTACATCCTCACAGGCATAGGACGAAATTGGTTGTCTGGCATGACAAACAGCATGGATATATAGCCCAATGTATCGGCTATGTCAAAAATGTGTCTGGAAAAATTTGTCTCTGCTGGCACACTTTGAAAATGCATGCATTGACCTTTTACTGGGGTGGAAAAGGAAGGAAGCTCATGACAAATATTTGCGCTGGTTTGTGGTAGTGTCGTGGACTATAGTCTCATACTATAATAGAAAAATGTTCGCGGTGGTTTTAAGTTTGCTATAAAGTGGTCACCGCAAAAACAGCAAACATAAAACCACCACGAATATTTTTGCATTTACAGTTCTGCAATAGATTGGAGGACTGACACTGTATCAATCACATACTGTAGCCATATACATGTAACACAAATTTCAGATACAAACCAAACATGTCAACTGATATAAATGGTCAAAACCTATTTGGTTCAAATGGTCAAACAGCTGAACTGGTATGTCGAGATCAAAAGATACCGTTTTTGATGCTGTTTCTTTATTCAGAGTTCAAAGGTACATGATGTAGACAAGAACATTGTGACATTTAATGAGGTATATGTACATATGTATATCTGTTGCAAATTAAAATCAATTAAGAGTGCAGTTGAGAATTATTTGACAGTAGAAATTTGACATGCTTGTCAATGCTGCTTCTTTTACTAATTAAAAAGTTTTTGATATTTCATACTTTTCTCGCCACTATAGTGACATTGTTGAGGCTAGATTTTAGTGAAAAGATCTCTTTGATTATTCCAAAATCAGACATTCAACTTTAAGTCATTACTAAACAAAGTAATAACATTTTCTTGCTGAGAAGTAATCATGAGAAGTGCATAAATTGCATTAGAACATTGCATAGATCTATATTAAGCATTAACATGTGACTTCAACCTACACTCTCCTACAGTGTATTTACAACAAATTTACATGTCCAACTAATGGTCCTATTACAACGTGACAACAAAATCTATGTACTCTAATGATTGTCTTTGCATTCAAAAGAAATATATCCGCAAAATCTCAAACCAGTGACAAATATTTAGAATTTCGTAAATATCTTGTAAATACTATAACAATCTGAAGACTTTTCTTCCCTTTGAGGTTTATCTTCAAATAATCTCTGAGCTGTCTTAAGTATACTGCATGAGACCCCTTGGGAAAACCCTGGCCAATTCTATTTCCTGCCTGCCTCTCTAGGACCTTTGAAGCAAACCCTCCTGTTAGTGTCCCTAGTAGCATTCAAATGTCATTATTGTGAAACTTTGGACACACACAACTAAATAAACAAACCAATTGCAATGCCCTGATTTTCATGAAGGTAATAACACCACTAAATTCAATGATTGAGAAGTTGGTCCTCTAATACATGTACTATTGATGTGTGAGCTACAATGATATCAGTCTATCGATCTGTATTACATGTACATGACTGTATGTTATAACTATGATATTCACCATTGCACCATGTACATTAAAGGTGCTGACTCAAAAAATACAGTTTGCAAAGCACATCTAGCCATTACCTTGCGTTGCAAATATCAAAATCTGCCAAAAATAGACAATTACAAATATGGAGTACTGCAGATTTGAATAATTTGGCCACAAAATATTGAGATACATGTATTATAAATCTGTAGAAATCTTTATGCATGGTAAAATTTCCTGTCCTACGATTGTGAGTAGCTTATTGCAAAATTGGTGTTATTGAGAAGTGAGATTTTAAAAATTGAAATTGAAGCTGACTGCCTTTACAATTTTCAAAGCTATCACAATATGAACTTCAAACGTGCCTAGGTTTGTGAACCATTTGCCACCTTGTCTATAAAAATATACTACAAAATCTAAATTCCATCATTTTGATTGAGCAAACTCAACAACCTGAAAGACGGGGGGTTATCAGAAATAGATATCGTCAATATCTGTCAGTTTTGCTCCAAACAACTCCACCTCATACTTGGATAACTGTCTGAGGAACCCCATGTTTGGTTGCGCAACTTGTCGCCGTTCTTTCAGAAAGTCGAATGCATCCTTCATCGTCCACTGACGTTCTTTCATGAGGTACGCCATTGTGATGGTCGAGCTGCGACTTATGCCAAGGTTACAGTGCACGAGAACGCGCCCCCCGCTCTCAATTGCTTCCGCGATGAACTCCGTCGTTCTAGGTAGTAGATGTGTCACGTTAGCCGACATGTCGTCGTCAACTCTTACGTTCATGTATTTTATGTAGAGAGGAAAGCCATTTGGGTGCTCTTTAGAAATGTTGACAATGTGAGTGATCTTTAAGTCGCTTACAATCTTCTCGTTGGTGGCTTGGTCGCCGCGACCTTGGTACAAGGCCCCCAGCACGATCTCCGATGGGTAATACGAGATGTACGCCCTGCGGTCGGCAACGCTAGCGACCATCCTGTCTGTACAAAGGAAAGGATACCTTTGTGAAAACTCCTCGTATCCACCGACCAGGATTTCTGGCTCGTACTCACAGGCTTTGATTTCCTTGTACAGTTGGAAAAGTTCCGAGCCGGGAAACAGCTCGCTGCCTTCTCCATACAGCACGATGTAAACAAAGTGTTTCAACTGCCCGTCATGTAGTAGGCAGCCATAATCTGTGTAGATGGCATCTCCGGGTTTTGCCGTCACAATGCGCTTCTCTGCGTACGCAGACTTCTCGCGGCAGTCAAGAATCAACATGTACCTGGTGTCGAAGATAAAATGGCTACCCATGGAGTCATTCATGTAGTTAAAGAGCTGTTGAGAAGTGCAGTAGCCATCTTCCAACGTGTCCTTTTCCGGTGGAACGGGCACCAAGAACTTTCCCCCTTGCTTCCCCCCCATTTCCACAGACGGAGTTTGAGCTACGGAGTCTGTTGTTGGGTACACATTATCCCCAAAAGCTGGCTGGAAAGGACTTACATTTTTAGCTGGGACACTGTTGGGAGGATTGTTGTCTGCAGCTTTACCTGGGTTGTTGGCTGTGTCCGTCTCTTCTGGCTGTAAAACACAAAGATAAACAAATTCACATTTAAGTGAGTTTACTTACTGATACTTAGGTTATTTTACAACCTCACACTGACAATTATACAAGCGTGATTACTACACTATTAACATTGTAAATTTTACACTTAAGTTTACCAAAAATAAGGTAGGTAGTTTGTCCAATGATGTTTTAATCAGATCAAAACCTCAGACAGTAGGTAGGGGTTTTGGGGGGTAGGGGCTTTCCTAACAAAATTATCATTTATCTGTTACAATTAGTACTACCAAATGAATTTGAGAGCAATCAACTTATTCGAATCTGTGGATGACAATGAATGGAACATGTACCAGTAAGGTGCACCATAACTGTACATAATGACTGTACAATCATGTACTACTACAACTACCCACTGCTGTACAGCACTGCTTGCACAACTGTGTGACCCAAGGCTTATTATACTTTATTAACAGAGATGGCACTGCTCTAGGTACAGAAATGTTTGGGTAGAATTTCAATCTAATTCTAACAGTGACTTCTACAAGCGTTTTACGTGATTAACTATGATAGGGCCTAGGATAATCAATGATGTGTCTCTCATTTGGGACCTAACAGAATTGGGCTCAGTATGTAGATTTTTTTTTACATGTCATCCATCAATAAACCAAAGGTGTCAAAATAAAAGCAATTCAGATGTCAGATAAAACAATTTCCCTGCCAGTGGACAAAAAAATGGTTGGGGTCAGCAGGATTCTGCTAAGGTAACAAGTCAGGAGACTGGAAACTTTAGTTCTTTACTAAGGCCTTAGTAACTAAGACTAGTAAGAGTATTTACCTCCGGATGCTTGACAAACTCTGGTTCATAACTGACATAAGTGGCACCAATGGGGGAGGGGGGCGGACTGAAGTTCTTGGACGATCTCCTTGAGCTCAGCACCTGTCCCATGTTGGTGGGTCCCGCATGTGTTGCACAGCCCTAAGCTGTCTTGAAAAATCTGGAGGCAAAGTATGAAATATGTTATTATATGCTAACCTGAACACCAATCTGCTAGCAAGTTTGAGATGGGGAACAACATAAGATAAATTGGGAAGTGAGCGTGTGATAAAGTCAACTACTAGTACATTTGAGTTCGCAGGATTTACTTTCGCAGTAGCAGGAAAATGGAGGGGTCACGTGGTTTTAAGTTCACGGTAGCGCCATTGACTGTAGTAAAAAACTATGATGGAAAAATGTTTGAGGTGATTTTAAGTTTGTGGTAAAGTGGCCACCGCAAAAACCGTATAGTATTCTGGATAAAATTAACTATTTTTACAAAAGGATCATAATGGTACCATGTGCCCAGGAATAATTATTTTGACATGCTGCCTAATTTTAAAGAGAACTTTGATCGTTACGAGTATAATGCAAAAATTCAATCCTACTAACTAGTATAGGCAAATGAAGAATGATGATGGACAACTACAGTTTTGTTTGTCTTTCTATTCCATTTGAACTACTGATCATGCATAACAGCCACAATATAACATGTTTTATATTTACTGGAAACAAGGGGCTTTATGTGCGATTTTGGTCGCAAAACTAAAAAGAAGAGCCGGAATACCTGTGGGTCTGGTGACACAAAGACGTTCCCCTAGTTCTACCAACCGTTTTGCATGTAAATAGCCTGCCCTCCACAGTTCTTAAGCAACATAATTCCATTGTTATCACACTGTTCATTTGCCAATTGTAGTGTAGCATTAGTCACCATAGCAACCAAAATACAAATACCAGTGGGATTTCCACATCAGTTTTTTGGGGGCATTTCAAATGTTCAACACTTGATGGAGAGACACGGGTATGTCAAAGGGTATCTTCTTTTTTTTTTTTTTTTTTGATTCTAAAAAAAAAATACTTGAATTTGACTTATTTGGGCTGGGGCCAATTGTAAACTATAAAAATGTAGAGTTCAAATTCTTCACACTGACATGAAAAAAATCCATCAACACCAAATCAAATGATTAGCACGATCTATGTGTACGACAATTCAAAGTTGTCATGGCAAGTCAGGGTATATTTAGCACTATTTACCGTAAAATGAGCTTTACATAATTGACATCTGTTAAAACAACAGGTGCCCACCTCCCATGCTAAAGTCCTCCCGCTAAACAAACAGCAAGAGTAAACTACACCAACCCCAAATAAAGGCAAATTCTTTTCTATTATGTCACTATGGACGTTTCTGTGTACGAAATCGTAGTGGAGTTGAGGAAAATGCGATCTTACCTCGCATTTTTAGTAGATGATCATCGGAAAATGTCAGGAATTTGTTCGGAAAAAGTCAACCTTTATAAGGATAACCTCTGACCTTCAAGAGATGATACGACTATTGTTATGGGAGTTATGAAATGTTATAAATGTCCTTAAAGCTAATTAACGATACATATTGGTCATTTTGAATTAAATTTTCTGAACATGATTTAGAAGTTTAGATATCAATCCATATTTAAAATCTAGTAATTTGATTTTGATTGAATCTAGAAAACCATTACTTCATTCTTTCCCCTATTCGGAAAAGTACAACTTTCTGGTCTTCAGTGCGCAGGCGCTAGACTTGGGAACGCGGGAAAATCAGAAATGTCTTTGCCGTGAATTCCTCGAATTATTTGTATAAAAACCCAGAAAATTTAGACCAAGATGGGAATACAAGGGCTCCTACCGTTCCTGAAGGACGCCAGCACCCAAGTCAACGTGAAAATGTTGGCAGGCTACACGGTAAAATTATGTGGAGAAATTATTTAACGGTGGCTCAGGCATTTCTAATATTTGGGTGGGGAGGGCAGGCACGATAATATATTGATTCAGTGTAAACCGGTTTGATCAAGGACGTAATATAAATATGGCGTCCTAGGTTTGTATCTATATCTATATAACCGGTATAGACGACCTTCGGCAGGCACGCGGCGCGGCAGCAGCTGGTTATATTACATTGAACCTGACCTGAATTGATAAACAAATTAGTATTTTTTTATCTCGTCTATCCATAGCTGGGGCAACGATCGCAAGGAGAAAAACGTAATTTAGCTTTTTTTCTCTGCGACGTTGGGGCAAGCCCCATTGGGCTTAACAGTATTTGCGTATCCGTTCCGTGGAGATACCTTTTCCTTCATTGGGCTAAACATACCGTCCGCCATCTTGGATCACTTCGTCGATCTTCGTCGATGTCCGGAGCCTTTCCGGCTATGGTCGGAAGCGGAAAGGCTCCGGAGCGTTGCCGAAGGCTGTCCCGAACACAACTAAGATCGACGAAGTGATCCAAGATGGCAGACGGTATGAGTTAGGCATAGCGATCCGTTGACAAAGGTTGCCTTTCGGGCTACTTTGGGGAAAGCGGAGATCGCAAAACGGGACGGCGCAGTGTGCAAGACTCCAGGGAAGCCAGGGACGTGCAAAAAAACGGAGGAAAATGTATCTCCACGGAACAGATACGCAAATACCGTTTAGCCCAATGGGGCTTGCCCCAACGTCGCAGAGAAAAACAACACTAAATTACGTTTTTCTCCTTGCGATCGTTGCCCCAGCTAGTCTATCCATTATTTTACTATTATGAAAAAATGACTCATACATTGATGATAGATTATGTTCTAACGTCCATGTTTTCTTATGTACAAGCAGGGCTCTAGCCAGCTCGAATTTTTTTTCCGTCAGCCAATTCCCATCGTCGTGAAAACACTATTCCAGGAGTTAGAGAGACAACTGAGACCTTGAAAACGGGTTTTAATGAGATCATCGTATGCGAAAGGGCACCGACACACATTGTCAACAATCACAACAATAGCAAAACAAACAGTGTGTGGCTTTTACGGCCGTGGATGGCGTCCCGAAGCCGCCTGTAGATTCCACCAAGGAGCTTTTATCAGATTTTTGTCTGTCAAGGTTGACGGATTGGCTTTAAAATTTTTCCGTCAAACGCAGCAAATTTCCGTCAATTGACGGAAAAACGGAAGCTGGCTAGAGCCCTGTGTACAAGTCAGTACATCATTTTCCATAATATTTTATATAACGTTAGGACTTTGATTTAAACGTCTGATTATTCTGCTGGCCCACAAAAGTGTACATCTTCAGATGTTACTAACATCTTCAGATGTATTAGTACACTTTCTGTTGGCCAGTTTTACTTTGCTTCATAATTCTCTCTGCCAAGTCAGACGAAATATCACAACTATGTAGTTTGGTGGTACATCGCCTTTTTCCAAATTTCAATCACAGGTTGCTGTGGACGCCTACTGCTGGATTTACCGTGGCGCATTTGCCTGTGCCATGGATCTTGCGAGAGGCGATAAATCGGACATGTACGTGAAGTTTGTTCTGAAGTACGTCAACATGCTCCTGTCCCACGGCATCAAGCCCGTCATCGTGTTCGACGGGTGCAACCTCCCGTCCAAACAGGGTGTGGAGGACTCGCGCAGGGAGAGGAAACAGCTGTACCTACAGAAGGGCAAACAGTTCCTGAGGGACGGCAACACGGCACAGGTAGTCTTCCATGTTTGTTTGTAGACCACAGAAGGACATGATGGGCACCCCAAATCTGATGCAGGGTTCTAGCTAATGCCTTGTAGCAGATTGGGCTCGCCATCATGCTATCACGGCACAGCTAGTCTTAGACCCCATTCACACTCAGAAAAACTATTAACATTTATCTGAATAAAAAAACTTCTATCCGATCCAAAATTGCGTTCACACCCGTCTTCGGTAATCCGATTAGTGCGCCCTCAGTCTTATCCGAATGAAACATAAGGTTGAGGTCAAAGGGTAGCGTCATTTCTTACAGCTCAAAATAGCGGGAATCCACCAACTTTTGATGCTGTTGTTCCTCTGGAGAATGTTCTGTAGTCGTAGAAGGGAACGCAATCGACGGTCTTTGATCGCGAGACGGTTTCACCTACAAAGTCTTCTGCATATTGGGCTAGCTGTAGTACATCTCAGATGTACACCACCAGAGCGGCAGACAGAACAATCTGGGAGTGGGAGCGAAGCCATGATTGTTGGAACAACATTGTGCTTTGAACATTTTCAGACTCGGACTGGCAGAAAAACTTCTAATTGAGCAAACTCACCTTTGATAAGTTGCATCCTATCCACTAAAGTGAATCCTATCCACTTGCGCGTTCACACTGCCAAATCGTACAAATCGAGACTCCCCGCGGCGCAGTTTTATCCACTTCCAGGAGTTCTATCTACCTCCCCGAGGTGGATCGCGAGGGATTCGAATCGATGAAATCCAAGTGATTTGGGAGCGTTCATACTGCTAAGTTTTATTTGGATCGGGTAGTTTTATTTGGATAACATGTTTTTTTATTCGAATCGTTTTTCTGAGTGTGAATGGGGTCTTACAGATCCATGTTGTTTGTTTGTAGACTGCTGGGCAGCCAAAAGTGGCAAAACTGGTGTGAGCATGAAAAAAAATAGGAAAGAGTGTGTCTCGAAAGGTTGTATGAATTTCTGCAAAAATGTTGCAGCCTGGGGTGGGGGTTTAGTGCTACATATTTGTACTTGACTACCATAATCAGGTCCAACTTTTTTCACCGTCCAAGGACCTGGACTGGACCTGTAACTTAATCTTCTGTGTGCACTCCTGTCCTATATGTGAATTGTTTAGGCAAGAGAGTGCTTCCAGAAGTGCATCAACGTGACACCACAGATGGCTCATGAGGTGATGGAGGCCTGTCGCGCCCTCGGAGTGGACTGTATCGTGGCGCCCTACGAGGCCGATGCTCAACTGGCATACCTAAACAAGTGTGGGATAGCACAGGTATTGTTGAACTACTGGAATTCAGTCTATGTCAGTATGTATACATGTAATATGTTTTGTGTCAACAATTGCAGGACATAGTCAAAGTTTGTTTACATTATCAGAGCTCCAAATACCACCTGCATATGCAGGTTAGTGCAGGTAGAATTGGAGCTGTGCAGGTATTTCTGTGTCTACCTGCACCTAACCTGCACTGGTCCATGTACTAGGTTTTATACATAAATGTCCTATAATGAAGTGGATTGTGATATGTGTATATGGATTGTTGTTAACTGCATTGACTGTTACCACCTATAGAGTACAAAAGAAAAATAGCATATGGTTCCTGAACAATTTTAGTATGATCCATACTTCCTAAATTCAGAGTGGTGCATGTAAAATTTGTCTGGTGCAGGTAATTTTTCAATGTTACCTGCACCAGTGCAGGTATGCAGAAAAAAAGTTTTTCAAGCCCTGAATTATGTAATAGCTTGCAAAGGTCACCCTCCTCTTTTTGTTTCTTGACCAGGCCGTGATCACAGAGGATTCGGATCTCCTGGCGTTCGGCTGTGATCGTGTGATCTTCAAACTGGACCTGAACGGCAACGGGACGATGATCGAGAAACACCGCCTGTCGCAGTGCCTGAAGATTAAAGCACAAAACTTCACCTTCGACAAATTCAGGTCAGACAAAAGTCAGACTCACTGATTGTGTAGAAACAAAGTAGTGTCCTTTCATTGTTTAACATAAAATATCAATGTACACTACATTTAGATTCATCTCATACAACATGGAATGGTCGAGAGGCTAGGCTAACGGACACTGGACGAGATGTCAATCGTTTGATTTCTGGCACTACTGCTGGCTAGACATTGTATCTTTGCACTCCTCACTCCAACCAGGTGTAGAAATGGGCACCTGACTTCGGGGTGTTCAAAGGCAAATACCATGCCCTAGGCACAATGGATAACAGCACACTGCCGCTATGGCCTCGAAAAGGCCATGAGACTACCCTCCCCTTTTTAGTTGCAAATTGTTGAGTTCTCATACCGACTGTCCTAGACACTGTATGATGTGTGAGGACTTCAATGAGGGCTTAATGACTGGCACCTTATCACGTTGATAGTTCACAGTACTATTTTTCTTCTGTGGGTGCCGTACCAAAAAGCATGTATTTCATCTTTATTTTACAGGTACATGTGTATTCTGTGTGGTTGTGATTACCTCCCGTCGTTACACGGTATCGGACCCGCCAAAGCAGCCAAACTTCTCTCCCTGACGAATCAATCGGACATGACAAAAGTTCTGCGTAAGATCGGATCCTACCTGAAGTCAAGCATCGTGGCGCCGACAGAATACATCGAGGGTTTCGTGAAGGCAGATAACACGTTCTTGTACCAGCTGGCGTTCGATCCCATGAAGAAAGAGCTTGTACCCCTACACGAGTACCCGCCCGGCGTAATTTCAACAGACATGCCTTACGCAGGGGAGTACAAACCAGGGAAGCTTGCTCTAGGCATGGCACTTGGTAACATAGACATCCATACTGGTGACACCGTACGGGATTTCAATCCCCTCACCTACAAACCACCCCCG
>NC_049981.1:23725344-23729565 GCF_000003815.2 Branchiostoma floridae | reverse complement strand
CATCCCCTCACCTACAACCACCCCCGTCTAGCACGTGGCATGGTCCAAAAAACGTGACAGCCAGCACGCCACGACATAAGCTCAGCATGTGGCATCCAGACTACAAGACGGGACCAAAGTTTGGCACTCTCAATCTAAAAGAAGTGAAGACAGCCTTTACCAAGGGTAAGGAAGTGACCGTCCAGGCACCAGCTTTTCTTAAAAAGCCAGAAGCAAAACCACTGGAGCCTACAGATGTGTGCACGGACAGCGAACTAGCTGCTTTATATGGCTCGCCTCCAAACTCAGCAAAGAGAGAAGCGAAGAAAACTTCTGTGTCAGAGAAAGGTGGAAGTTCTAATCTCAGGAAAAGGTTGGCTATTATCAGGCCAGGTAGTTCTGCAGACTCCGCTAGTGGGTCTATTGTTGTTAGCAGGCATTTCAAAAACTCGTATGAACAAGCCGTGAAAGACCTTAAGAGTAAGAACAATCCTACAGACAATTCAGAGCAGAAAAAAGACACATTCCTGGATATGATTGACAATGACTGTTCGTCAGAAGAACCTTCAAGGTCAGTAGATGTAGACACTATTAATGATGAGAAAGAAGAGGACTTAAGTTTGGAACCAACTGAGCCATCCTGGAGGAAGGAACTCCAAAGCTTCCAAAGACAAGGGAAGATTGGGAACCAGAATGACAACAGTGCAAAAACGGAAAAGAGAAAGAGGGTTCTTTCAGAAGAGGATGGAGAAGAGGAGACAAGTAGCCCCGAAAACGAGCCAAATGTCAACACCCCAGAAGCATCTATTGACAGTAGTTTGGTCAATGCACTTCCCAAGCTAAGTGAAGAGTTGTTCAGTGAGATACCACACAAAGAAACGCCTAAAAATCCATTCAAAGTTGCTACCCCCAAACAGGGCAGTGCTTTCAGTTGGGCAAGGTCTGCTGAGAAACAAATCACCCTCAAATCTTCTGTCTCAAGCCTTGGAAGGTTTAAATATTCAACTCTGTCTCAAGCTAAGAGAAAGAAGACATCCCAAGAAGAGGTAAATAACACGACAAGCTCACAAGAAGAGGTAGACAGCACAAAAACTTCACAAGAAGCGGTAGACATGACAGGAAGCTCACAAGAAGAGGTGAAGAACTCAACAAGCTCACAAGAGTCGGTTGGTGAATTGCCAGAGGAAGAATCGCTGTCAAAATCACCAGTTGGCAATAGTTCACTGAAACTTTCCCACGTGAAACAGAGCATTAGCAGTTTTGATAATTGCTCCGTGTATTCCATGGATAGCTTCACTCCGACAGATAGCCAGAACTCAGGGTCAGCAAGCTTTTCACAAGGCTCACAGTACTTCACTGCCTCAGAAGGGAATAGCACTCAGGTCTCCACTACTGAAATGTCCCAAACTTCTGGAGATACAACCAAAGAAGAAGTCACTGAAATCAAAGAAGAATCACAACAGCCAGTGTGTAGTCAAAGCTTGGAAGACAAAAGATACAGTGAAGAAAATAACATCAAAACTTTGATGAGGGAAAAAGAAAGTGCAAGAAGTCATGATGCTTTAGAGCAAGTATCATCATACTTTGAGAAGTCAGCATTGCCCAGCTTAAGTCAGACTGCCCTGGACCAGAGAGCTGTGGTGCAGGACATGGGAAGGAGAGCTATGGAGGATGGTATGGGTACACCCAGGATGGGGAAACCAAGCAGAGGTATGGTTGAAAAATTACTACATGAAGATAATCATCACAATCATTCAATTGATGTAGAATCTGAATCAAAATTTGATATTGTTATATTTTCATACAAATTTTGGTTATACATCTCTAAATACTACAACAAATGGTTTGAAAGGAATCATAAGTTACGTCTGTTGAATCTTCTTACCTGCACTTCAGGTAAAGTACGCCAGGTGGGGCTATCTAGACGCTCCTGTCCCAGTCAGACTAAGAGGAAGCGAAACAACGAGAACAGCAGTACCCAGCCGAAGATCAGTAACTTCCTTCAGCAGTTCAGCCTCAAGAAAGGTAAGAAATCCTTCTATTATGTCAAGTTTATGTGTTTTTTTGTTGTTGTATCCACATTTACAAATGTATTTATTGAGAATTCAAGAGACAAGAGACATTAGATAGTATTGAGTATTAAGATCTTAAAACAGTTGCAAATGTACCAGGAGTAAAAACTGTTGTCAACATACATTAAAATGCAAGAATGGATAACGAACAACAATTTAAGAGCAAACAAAACGATCAGTCAAAAAACTACCTCTATTCTTTGTTATACTTCAAGTATATGGAAGTATGATATGTGCTCTGCAGCAATGCGTACTGATATTTCAGTTTGTTTTACATGTACATTAGAAAGTTGTAACATGCTAGTACCATTCTCTTCTTTATAGATCCCAGCCAGAAGAAGAAAGAAGAGCCCATCAGGAAGCCCATGTCCCCATCTAAGGCCAATGTGGTGATAGACTGCACTCCAGAGACTGAACCCAGCATTGCAGTCAGTTTGAATGGAGCAAAAGTCAAGCGCAACATTTTTGATAATGAATAGATATCACTTACTCTGTAACAAAGTTTCTTGCCTATTTTTATTAATTTTTCTTTTTAATGTATGTGTACATCTGATTGGATGTTGATTAGCATTTAGATAGTTTTATGACTAGTAGTTGACTAGACTGGACCAATCAGAATTTTTATATCATCTTAGAACTAGGAACTGCAAGACAGGAAAACCAGATATATTTTGCCTTACTTTAGTAGTGCCTAAGGATATTTTGTGAAACATCAACACATGTGGCAATATGTACTGTGTCGATAAGTACTGTTTGATTTTGATCATAAGGAAAGAATCTTGGTACTGTAGTAAAACATTACATTGTAGATTTAACAAAAGAAAAATAAAGAACTATCTTCTATGCTGCATTTTGTACTCTTTTGATTTCAAATTGTCCATTTCCAAAGTAGTGTTGGTCTCAAAAACAATAGGTTAAATGTAAACATTAGGGAAAACTGGTCAAACTTTCTTCTGATGTGTTTGAAAATCCGGAGTCTTAAAATAAGAGGTACTTGTATCCTGTGTTAATTACTGACAAATGAAAGGTAGACAATTTTTTTGTGTCAAGGTTTGCTGGGTTTTTTCTTGCCAGGAGGCAAAGAGGACTTCTTAATGGTTGGAAACTTGGAGGGACATTGCGTTTCTTGCGTTATATGGAGCAATCAGCTTCAGTTGCAAAGGTCAAAAGCGACACCTATGAATTCTTGTTGATATTGCTCGAACTGTAACATTCGCCACCTGTAATACTTACTTTGGCAGCTAGGGGTCCCCACTGACAAGTCGGCAATTACTTCAACATCAGCTTTAAAAAAAAAATTAACAGCTTCTCCTTCGTTTTGTACTCGTTGCCGCCAGCCACGAATTTAAGGTCATTATTCAAAAGTAACAGGACACAAGATTTTTTTTCTTTATTGTTTTAATCTCGTATCCTGGAGTGTTATCGACGGACGTCACATCAATCTTGCTCCCGACGTGCCGTGCACTCGATAAAGCGTCGTCCTCTGAGAAGTCAGGAAGTCCCAAAAGTTGGATCATGTACCTTGTTACTGAAGACAGGTGACACTAGACAGGAAACAGAGCTCTATAAACAACGCGCGGCATGTTGTCTCCTATCGTCTATTTCGGTCACTGGCAGATGGGAAGACTTGTAGGAAAAATATACAGGAAATCTCTTTGCTGGAGTATTTAAATTTGAAATGTAACGATCATCTTACAGGCTATTTGCTTCCCAAACTGAATATAACTCCATACATTGAAGTGAACTGATGAATACAACATGTGGAAGTATCATCTATAAACAAGTACGAGGGGGGTTCAATAAGTTCTTTGCCTCACCAAGAAATAACAAGCACAACTCAGATTTTCAGGCACAACTTCATAGTATGAAGTCTTTTATCAATATCCTCCAAATTTCAAATCATTGGAGTCATTACTTTCCAGGCATTCGTTTTTCCTAAATTAGAAGGTAAGTGGCGAGAAAAAAAGTTGTGTGAATTGTGATCAGACATGTGTGGGTCTAGTTTCCCATGCCATAAATTAACAAAAGACGTTGTCAAAATGTTTGATAATGATTCTCTTCCTATTTCAAGCAAAAAGAATTGGGTTTCTAACTTCCAGCAGCGCAAATTGACCCACACACTCAGGTCAGGTCAATTGTCCACGTTTTTTTCCTTCTCCCTCACCTAACG
>NC_049981.1:23687077-23725236 GCF_000003815.2 Branchiostoma floridae | reverse complement strand
ATTTTTTCTCGGTAAAGTCGGGGACTTATTGATAACCCCACGTACATGTATAAAGTCTTATATAAATGTGTACCAAAATTCAAATTATTGTGATCATCATGTTGCAGGCGACACCCAGTAACGTTAGGTAAGGGATAACGAAAAAAAAAGGTGGACAATTGATCTGCAACCTGAGGTGTGAGGTCAAATTGTCTGATCACACTTCACCCTTCTTTTTCTCCCCACTTACCTTCTAATTTAGAAAAAACGAATGCCTGGAAAGTAATGACTCCAATGATTTGTAATTTGGAGGATATTGATAAAAGACTTCATACTATGAAGTTGTGCCTGAAAATCTGAGTTGTGCTTGTTATTTCTTGGTGAGGCAAAGAACTTATTGAACCCCCCTCGTAGCACAGTAACAAAGATAGTTTTTTTTTTATTTAGCTCTGTTGTTTGTTTTTCTTTCTTTTACATTTACACGAACCAACGTCCTTGCACGAACTAATGTAGTAAAAAAAAATGTAGTATTAAGTATATACACCTACGACCGTGCATGTAAACCCAGTCGCCACTTCGCTTTTCTACCAACGCCTATAGACTCTAACTTTACAACCCTGTAGAGTAAACACTTCTTCCGCCTGGCACATGTTATATATATGGCACTTCAGTCCTGGTACGTTATTTACGAACATCAATTGAAACCTCCCAGAGCGCTGAACAAAAACACTTCTTTAAAACTTACACATACCACATCTGCATGTGTTACACAATCTCTCAGGCCGCTAGCTAGGAGAGCCAGTCAGGGCGACTGCCCTGTCTATTTATGGAACAGAAATCTACGACGTGGTTCCAGCTAAGTACTGTTTAAAAGATAATAAGTTATATCATTTTCTTCCTTAAATTACTTCTCTCCCAAACCTTAGAAGAGATATCATCAAAATAAAATAAAACCATGTATTTTTCTTCCAACCTTGTCTTGTTTTTGTCACGTAATCAGTGTGTATGGTTAGTTTATACTAGATAACATTGTGCCAGACCAGCCAGACGGTGGGATACAGTCACGTGTTGCAGACTTCTGTCTGTTGTTAAGCAAACAATCCTTTGTCCTCCTCAGTCAGTGCATCGGAGCCAGCCCATTTTTTTTCTTTCTTCATGTTTTTCTGGGTCTTTAATAGTAAGCCTGCGGCGTCTTTGTGCTGTTATTTCTTGAGTAGTCAGTCCTGCTCTCTCTCACCACATCGGGAAGTTCCTCCGACATGATACTGCAAAAGAGTTGAAGTAACGTTAAGTCAATTTCGCTTAGTATCTTTCGATGTTTTCATTTGTCATTTAAAACCGAGATTTAATCCTTCGGAAAATTTCCATGTGTCTGGATTTGGCGTTTAGAAATAAAAAATCAATTTCTTCTGCTGATATACTGTCTTCCTCTAAGAAATGAGCGTTTGTTTTTAGTTTTTATTCATTCATTCATTGAAAATTACCTTATTTTTAATAGAGCATTATTGACACAACAGGTGACTATCAATAAGTCGTTTATTTTAGTCATTTTCCTGTAAATATGAATTCTGGTTACAGGTTCAAGTACTTTGTACCCAACACATTGATGGCGTGCACACGTTTGATCTCTTTCAGTGTGAGCCAAAATACGGTCACCATCAATGTCTTCTTTGCTGCCCCACAAGACATATAATGTTTTATAATAATCATGCATGCCAGCAACGTTAGTATTCTTTGATAGATTGGAATAAATCATAGTAACTGATGATAAAATACTTTTCTTGTACGTTGTGTAAGGTGGTGTGTACCAGTTTCCAATGTTGCAAATTCAGAAACATCCGTTTCCGTTATGCAAGACAGTCAAATGAGATTCAAATATATTATAAGCTAATTGAAAGACAAGACATTGACACGTTATGTCGCTTTATTAAATTTTTCTCTGGATTCACAAAAGAGTAAGAAAGAAAATGTTTGTGTTAATGACTGGAACGTCCGTTGCCATTGCTGCTCTACGTCATTTACTTGACTAGGTGTAAATTCTTCTTTCTTCTAGAAACTGTAAATCCTTTTCGAGGCAGGAAAACGTCAAATTGTACTGTTACATGTAACAGAGGTCACGGCTGTCGCCCGCGACATTACTTCCCCAACCACTAGCAAACTTTGATTGCGGTGCATTTTTCGCAAAACATAATGGAGAACCATAATGTACCACGCCAGTTTTACATTTACAGTCTTTAGTATTCCATCTAAACTGAAACACGTCAACTGAATGGCCTTAATGACAAGACTAGGTTCAATAAAAGACTTACATGTTGGTAGAGTTTTTCTTTTTGAAACCGGTCCGGGGAGACTTCGCGTGTCTTCGGGTCGACTCGGATTTCATCAGTCGGTTGAAAGAAACCCCGAACGCAGCGTCCATCAATCCTGTCATAGCGGACATCTTGACTTGACGTTGTTGTTGAATCAATCTTCCTCACAAAAGAAGATCGATAATTCTTTCAGAATTCAGAAGAACCAAGGAAGGGAGAAGATGTGATGCTTGCTGCGGTTTGGTCAGGGTGTAATGTCTCACTGAGAGAAGCAATGCCCAATTATTTATATCACACCCTGTGACAAACCCCAGCGCTAGCCGTAAGACTTTATTTAGAGCAAGCGCGTCAGCTAGCAACAGATACAGACATTCATGAATAATGACTGGGGCTTTTGAAAGCATTTTTCCGCTCGGCTTAAGAGGAATTTTATGGCTTTTTCATTTGCTGTTGCTATCGTCAACCGACAATTTGTAAACGCCCCCTGAGACGAAACGTCTGGTACTACCGACTGGTACTCCTGTGTTTCTGACTCCACCCACTCCGTGACGTCATTACCGTGTTCACTCCTATTTCAGCACCAGACAGGAAGTTTGGAGAGTGTGACGCGGCGTGGCGGAACAATGACTTTTACTTTGTTATAAGGAAATGAATATACATGTCGTAAGGAAAGTCAATGTTTACTTGTGGGTTCAGGTCCTAAATGTCGTCTGAGTACTGACGTGGGCGTGTGTACCTAACGTGCGTTACGTCAAACCTCCCTGGTTACATGCAGTTGTGTGTCCTAGTACTACATCACTCCAGCTTTGTACTTTTATGGGTGTGGACTATTTATGATATAGATAACGTTACACTTGAACCTTTGCGAACATTATGTGACTATTAACTATACCTACAAGGTAGGAGTCAGGACATTCGTGATGTAAAAATCTGTGCCGTAAAGGGGTATTCCACTCCAGAAGCGAGTGTTATTTTCTGATTTAATTTGGTGCGTTTAGGTTTCAACTTATGGTAAATCTGGCCAAACAAAGCTGATTCAAGTATAACGATTATTTTTATTCTCTGGGGAATTATAATATCCGCTTCTGGAGCGGAATACTCCTGTGTTAATCACTATGATATAGCTAGCACTAGACCGCAAACTGTCAGCCTGTCTCTATGCTTATACACTGCCAATACAGACGACACCGCCTGCGAAGGACGAATAGCCCCCTGAAAAGAGTCAACTCAAATGTGATCTGTTTGATCAGAGGTTAACGACCTCACGTTCAGGTGACCCGTTCTTGGGCTGGAGACTTCTACAGTAAGGAATTATGTCACCCTGGTTGTGTTCCGTTAGCGTTGTTATGATACGAACTCATGATACGAACGTCATCACAGCAGATGAATGAGCACCACACCCCGCCCGTCATATCTTGGGTCAATGACCTGACGTTAGGGAGACCTGTCGGTGTGAGTTAACTTAATCTCCAAGCAGATGTTCGAAGGCAAAATTAATGACGTTTTTTAGCTTCCTTTTGGTTTTGGCTACAAAGGCAGACCGTTTAATACGCCGTTGCCTTCAAGCATCTGCTTGGACTTTTTCAAAGAGTAAAAGGGTGAATTGATCTCCCAGCAGATATGTTAGGAGAAAAAATTCGAAAAGTCAAGAACTAGCTTCCTTTTTGTTTCGGTAATAACAGAGGAAAACCCGGCCAACATCTTCTTGGTTCTATTTAAAGAATTCAAAAAAGGAAAAATGAGCGCACAGGGAAAGGTGATAAGGAAAAGTGACACGTTCAGTGACAGATTTACTTGCGATATTAACGTTATATAAACGGGGTGAATGTCAGTAATGAATCAGAACATAACAGTGCAAGCACGCCAGCTAGCGGAATGGTCGGAAAGTGCAGATCATTTAACGAAAAACATGGCGGACGCTGCTGCGCGGAGAGAGGCCAGGCGAAGGAAAATCTTGCAAAATTCAGAGGCCAGGCTGAAAAGACTCGCCGGTATTGAGCACACGACACAAGGTACGTCTTCTAGCATGTCTTCTTAAGGATGGATGTACGTTTTAAGCCGCAAGTAGTTTTGAGACAGATGCTATGACTATGATGATTTCGAAGTTGTGGGAGGGGGGCGATGAAAATTTGTATCAGCATGCCAACATAGCTCCCATTCAAGACATTATCGTACGTGAAGATATCGGAGCGATGGTCATGCGGATTATCTAGTCTACAAATAGACCTCCCCGGGCCTTAACCCCTCTTAGTGATACTTACGCGTTCTCTCGCAGCATTTAACATTTACGTCTACAAATTACAAACCAAATCCTACAAACATTTGATTGATGCAAACGGTATCAGGTCTTTTCGTCCCCTAGTAATTTCGTCCCCGTGTTGGATGTTTCGTCCTCGTCAAGGTTCTTTCGTCCTCGTCATGTTACAGTGTTTAACCCCCAGAAGGCAACTTATAAGACATTTTATCACGTGCTATTCCGTAGTTGATTAAAATTATCTAATACTTTGAAAGCATTTTCCGACCGCTTATATCGGGAAAATAGTTGGTCAGTCCTACATTGGACGGCGCCATACTCTGACTACAATATAATTCCAGTCGGTCCGGATCATTGGTGAATTCACCAACATGAATATCTTTAAGTTTTTTAAAATGTGCATAAAGTCTATTATATTGTTAAAGTTTCCTATTAGTATAAGTTTGCTTATTTACTCAGACAAACTCGGTAAAAGGTGCGCATGAGCGCTTTGCAACATGTGTAAACATCCAAGATGGCGGACCCGGCGGCATGAAAATTTCTTACTCGTCCGTTTTGTGCCGGTTATTAGAAGTGGAAGACTTTAGAATAAGCAAAAAAATTTCAATCGAAGTTTGATAAAAACTCTTATAGAAATTTTGTGACTTGTCAATTACTTGTTGCATAGACAAGCATCATCCAAGGACGAAACGTCCATGCCGAGGACGAAAGATCCAGGGGACGAATGGTCTCGGGGACGAAAAGACATTAACTTCGGGCGTTGATTGATTAAGGCAGAAAGTATGTGGCGTTATACTACAATATTTTATAGTCTATTTCTATTTGCAGATACCCACAATGAAGAAGCTAAGGAAACTGAGTCTATTGAAAAAGCCTCTCCAACCACACTTCTACAAGCGTCTGTGAAAACTACAAGAAATGAAGATAACATACAATTGAAAACTTCAAACAGACAAGAGACCAATAGACCATCAGAAGAAAGGTTTGTGAACAGAATCACAGAAGAACTGACAAGAGACGAAGATACAACAGCTACAAGAGACATCATTCGTACCACCTCAAAAAACACTGAACTGAAAACCCAAGAAAGCCAAGACAGCAACATTCCTGAGGTTTTGAATGGTGTAAACGTAGGGTTGTCTGGTGCAGAGAGTAGGGTACAGGAGGACGATGGAGGACTATCGGAGGAAGGATGTTGGAGTGGCCACACTAAGCACATGTACCTGCTTGTATTTGCTGTGCTGGTGAGATGTTTACTGGCCTGTGAACAGCTGCAAGTGATCGTGATGAAGGTAAGAGCAGTACTGACTTTCAAAACTCTAATATTTTTAGGTTTAAGTTAAAAAAGACCTAATTTAAAAGCAATCTGCCAGCATTATGTGAAACACAAGATGTAATAGAAATAAAGCAGCTATGTTTCCCACAATCAAACTGGTCCTTCATTTTGTCAAACTCAAAGCCTGCCGACTGTTATAAAGAAATATCCAGAGCTTTTCAAGCTTGTTAGCTCAGTTAGTTAGTTAGCTGCCTATTAGTAGTGACCCCAAATTGCTTCTTGAGCTGTTCACGAATGTACGACAGTTACTATAATGTCAAATTTGTAGATACAGAGAAAGAAAACATTTGTCAGCTTCTGTTAATTCTTCTTGGTAGCTACAATATTGTATCTTACTTTCTGATCAAATATATTCATATATATTAATATGTACAGTATTAGGTATGGTATAGATTAATGTCTTTGTTTCCTTTTCTTAGAGAGGAATTTGATATAACTTATTACTATGTTGTTCTGTGTTGATGATCCACTAAATTCTCCTTTATTACAGTCAGCAGTTATCCCCTTCCTAATGCTACAGTGTTGTGTCGTGGGATTTGACTTCTTGATCAGAAAGGTGAGTTCCACCTACCAGGTGCCCGTGCTTATCAAGTTAAAGTTTTATTTTAGTCTGCTCACTCCATTATTTTACTACTGTAGAAATCTAAAACCAAATAAAGATGATGCCATTTACCTTTACCTTCTTGTATAGGATATCTGATTCTGAACATGTTTGAAATTAGATTTCCGATCCTGTTTTGCTGCAGGGCTCTCAGACAGCACAACCAACCATGTCTCTCCTCAGCACTGCGCTGGTCCTGACTGGTGTTTCCAAGACAACCATCACCATGGTAACCAAAACAACAACGTACTTAACAGCCATGTTGTCAGACTTTGCCTGGTACATGTTTGTATTCCTTGTAACCCACATTGCGCTGGAAGCAATAGGTTGATTAGAAGGGGAGTAGACCCTTCTAAATAGAAGAGATCATGTACAGAAATTGACTTGGAGAAGTCCAGGGCTGTTTCCATGAGCCAGGACCTGTCCCTCTGTCCTGGGACAGAAATTAACTGATTGGGACGGGCATAAATTTTACCCTGACCAAAAATCTGAATTTTATGATGTGAAAATAAATTTTTGTAAGATTGACATGACAGATTCAGCTACAAGAATTAACAAAATGGGCTTCCAAATTTCAGTTGAATCAAATTTGATTTTTGAAATGAGTGATAGTGTTTCCAAATCAGAGGCTTTGGGTTTCCACATTTTTTTCCAGAGGAGCATGCCCCAGGAACCCCCCTCGGCCCTCCCACTCCTCCAATGAGTGGGGCAGACAAACAGCTCATGGAGACAGCCCTGACATGGTTTAATTCATATAGACAATTGAAGTAAATGTACATGTATGGAGATGTTATGATTATAAAAGTTATACTCCTTATCGCTTTATATCGTGATCCAGCAGCGGGCTGCCTTGTTGGCCTTTCTTAGATGTCATATATGCCAACAAGGCAATTGCTTAATACAAAAAGAGTTTAGAAAATTTGAAAGTTTGAGGCAAGAATACTGTTCCATGATAGAAACAGATTAACGTTACAGATGTATACCGATATGTACACAATATAGTAGCCTGTATCTAGCTTTGTCAAATATCATTGATTGATTGATTGATCATATCTTATCGCTTTATATCATGATCCAGCAGCGGGCTGCCTTGTTGGCCTCTCTTAGATGCCATATATGCCAACATTAGGCATTGCTTATGCAAAATTTATGCTGAAATAGAAATAAAGTATATTGAAGGTAGAATTAATGTGCTCTGCAATGGTATGAAGTGGTTATGAATTTGTTTGTTACATTAGAGATGTGCACTAGAAATAAGAGAGTACACAATCTAATAGTTAATAGCAATTCTGTTGTCAGTTTTACCTGCAACAGGAATGGTGTAACTGTAAGGGTAGTCTCCGTAGCAGACTCCTTTGCTCCCGTAAGTTTTGTCCTATCATGTGTCATTTCTTATTGTATACCAGCCAGCAGTGAAGCCTGCTATGGAGGATAGGGTAATGGGCAGACCAGAATGGATCATGTAGGGGCTGAAATAGTGCAATTTGCAGGATAGTTTTTGGTTATGTTACAAATTACTTACATACCTCAAGTTTCCACAGGGAAGCAATGTGAGGCAGCTGGGGCAGGAGCTGAAGAATGGGGGTTGTGTGGAGGGGGATTATGTGAATGGAGGGTTGTGTGGAAAAGGTGGTTGTATAAATGGGGTTGTGGGGGAAGGGGGGTTGTGTGAATGAGAATTTTAAGTTGAAATTGGACATTCTAAGGCTTCCTGGAGGACAAAATTACTGTCAGTTGAAGCAAGGAGCTTTCATGATGGAAGTTATTAGAAGGTAATGATGGGACACCATTCAAGGTTGAATAAATTAGTTCAAATGTTGTGACTTTTGCCTTTGTGTGTAACTTTTAGTATAATCATAATTAGACAACAGGGACTTAATAACATACGTTTTGGGAACAAATAATAGAATTAAGCCAACTGTCATACGTAGTAATTGATAGCTTCAACAGAATCTGATTCTTTCAAATGAAATGCTCTTCAGACCAGAAGTTACAGCCAGATAATCTGTTAATGACATTATCTTTTCACTCTTAGCTGATTATCTATTGCCATGAATGATCGGCTTAACTATTACCAGTACCATTGCTCACGCATGAGAGCAAATAGGTCCAAACAAGTTAGCTTTTCCAAAGTTCTTTATTTATTGAAATGCGTCTACAATTTTACAAACATGCATCAAGTAATGATTACATTCGCCAAATAATGGTTAGACAAAAAAATTGATATGATCTTTGTCTCCTGTTTGACCATCTAAAATTTTCCTTTATGTCCTTTGCGTATCACCTCTTAGTTACGGTATAAAATTCATTCTGCAACAGATCTGTTTAGTGACACCAATGAAAGGTAGTTGATGCTACCTGAAACGTCTGACCGTTTCCCGAATCATATCCAATCGCCTGAGTAACAATTTATATGTTTGCAGTGCTATCTGCTTTTAATGCCTCTAGAACAGGAGACACTGGCAGGTCAGCGCAGCGGATATTTGTACACCTCTTCTGTGGACACCTCGATTCGTGGGTAGTCGGCCAGCGCCTTGGTGAACACCTGTGGTGGCAATGTCATGAAAACAGCGCTTAAGGTTACAATTTCAAGACCTTATACCTGCACACGAAATAAAGCTCTTACCAACAAGCTTTCAATAAGTCGTCTGATCCTTATCAAGCTGAAATGACCCAAAGCCTAATTCACATATCCGGACCAGAAGTGTGACGTCAGCAAAAGGTCAAAGGTGCTTGGTAGCTGGTATCGGGCCCCCTTCTCCGTTGAGGGAAGGTAAGAGCTTTATTTTGTGTATAGATATAAGGTCTTAAAATTGTAACATTATGTTGACTACTGTCACAGATTAACTTACATTCAAGTAAAACAGCTTAGTTTGGGTATAATAGGGCACTCATATCATTTCAATGACATCATGGACAAGAGACTGAACTTGAAACATGACCATTGGTTTACCTTATAGCTTTCAGGGAACTGGCGCTCAGGACCATGGACGATTGTTCCGTTTACGTAGAGACAGTTCTCCGCACAGTCCTCGGACAGCCATATGGCTTCGTACTTGTAGTCACTTTTTGCGCACATTTCCTGCAAAAGAGTAACCGTGCAAAAATAAACTTCAAGGCGTGACCTATAAGGTACTGTCTATTACATAAAAAAAGTTTGGAAAATCGTGCAAAGAATACACCAGAAATACAACCATCCATTGTATTCTGTGTAGGTAACTATCTGAAAATATAAAATCAATGCTTCTACAGGTTTCTACCCCAAAGTCCATGATCAAATAAACAAGTATAGTTGATGATGAAACTTTGCTGAAACTCAACAGATTTTTCAAAAGTCAATAAAATTCTTGGCTGTACCAAGGATCTTTCATCAACCTAGTAGGCTGTACATAACATTTAAGGTGAAGCCTTCACCAGGTTGAAATGACCAACCGCTAGGGACACGTGACCATGTGATGTCTGTCATAAGTCATAAGTACCTCCATGGTTACCAGTACGCATGTCCAGTGACAAGAATTATGGGTAATACCTCAAAGATGAAGACCCCAGACATAAACAGAGCACGTGTGGACATTGTACGTATGTTATGCAAATTGAGGCAATGGTTGTGACGAGGGAACTTCACCTTTGACACATTACCCACAATTCCCGTCGCTGAATGTGCTGATACATAGAAATTGGCTTGAGGTTTATACTGGCCCCCACCCATACCTTCCACCTGTCTCTTCCATTTTGGTAGTCCACCAATGCGATGACACCAGGCGCAGGCATGGCGAAAAAGCCCTTCGGGTGAACTTCCGGTGTAGCAACGTTGATGGAGTGCACAGGGTATTCTGGGAAGGTCTCAGCCAGAATTTGTGACCAGCCTTGTTTGACTGCATTGACTCTCCCACAAAAAACTCTGTGCCTAAATGATGGGAAAAAATGGAAAAATTAATATACACTGGTCAGACTCGTAGTTACAAATGTACAGTTATTAAAAACTGACATTGTCACACCAAATCATTGCGTGTCCTCATTAATGTTCTTGTACTCTGTCCGTTGCCTGGTCCCACAGCCATTTCAGCATGTAAGGTGTCATATGCATTTTGAGGTTCTGATTGAAAGACAGTTGTACGTGGTCAACTAGGCAGTCTACCCATGTCAGATGTCAGTTTCTTGCTGGAGGCAATGTTGATGTTGATACGCAAAGGTGCCTTTTGACAAAATAAGAGTTGATACATATCACTATAATTTCAGATTGTTTGAACTATATTTCTGCCAAACAGCTCTGATGTTCAAACATGAGACCTCCATTCAACGTCCTATACAAGGACGTCCCTAACCAAAGTTAGGTACTCATCAGCATCTGAGTAAAGTCAGGAAAGTCATATGCATGTAAAGACTTCCCATTGGCACGACATTGGGGCATATCAGCGGTTTCGAACCCAGTACCTCTGGGGTTTGAGTCAAGCACCTTGACGTTACCTGTGAAGAGGACGTCACCACCTTCAAGAGTAGCTTCTTCATCACAGATCCGGTGAACCTCTAGCCCCAGGTCCCTCATGCACATCTCCACACTGTCAACCTAATAGGGAGGGAGCAGGTCAGCGTTGCGCAGTAGTAGACAGCTTTTAGTATTTTTTGTATGTTTTTCCGTTCAAATACTTATCATACAAAGTTTTCTACTAGAGAGGACTGAAGCATGTGAATTTTTAATTTTGCAAAAAAAAATTCTGACCTTTGGCATGTTTTGATCTGCCTCTTGAAACTGTTATTTGAAGTTGGCCTCCATATTTCAGGCAGCAGACAGACAAACATGCAGACACGCCGAAAACAATACCCTCCATTTACATGGAGCAAGGAGCTTTTACAAGGCTCTTTGCATGGAGTTAAGAGCATAATACAGGATAAGGTACTACATTGTACTATTTTTCTTTTTTGCAAACATCCCGGCCGGGCAGCTTTGCAGGAACTTAAAGTATGACATAAAACACACAGACTGTAATGAAATTAGTCAATTGACTCATGAGCATAATTTGGTAAAGTAAGAGTAGACATCACAGTTTAATGGTATGAGTTCGTTCTTGCAATTTGCGCATATTCCTTGATAAACACTTGAATCTTTTTCGTTTCCTGGCCTGGTCCCGGTTTGAAAATTTAAGTCAAGCATAAACTAGAAAACTAGACTCACCTCTAGCCTCCTACACTCGTCAGCAGGTCTCGTCATCAGCGCCCTGTCGCCCAGCACGACGCAAACGTCCTCCACAAAGGCGCAGTCTGGCATGGAATCCTCGGCTGGAAGGACGGTCACCTCCAGCCCCAAATCTTTCAGCGCCTGGACTAACATTGATGTTCTTCTCTGGCTTTGTCGACGTCGGCGATCTCATCAAACCCTTCCATGCGGAGTCCATCGTCCAGATTGCTTGAGATCTCTCGGACAACCGCGCGAGTGTACACGGGGAAGTTAAAGACATCTGTCATCTTCCTTATCGTCTTTGTCTATGTCTGGTGAAGACCTGCAGTAGTTCTGAAGACTCCTCGAACGGCGTCTATTAAGATTTAGATGTTCCACCTACGGAATGATGTCACAGATTGTCTGCCCTGATATAACTGCTCTTTGACTGCGCTAGGTACCCCGCGGAGAATAGATACATGAATTTCATACTTGCAACGTCACCAGGACCTCATTTTCATTATCTATAACAATGACTTTCATGATTTAGAAAAATAAGTGACATTTGCATAGAAGAGAATGATATGATTTGCAAATGTGCACCTTTTCTCCCAGACAACATCCAATTAGGGCCGATGTCAGGCTTAAAGAATCACTGGGGAATGAAAAACACAGCATAATTGAACCATAAAGAAGTGTCAAACCGAACACAATCAGCATCCTATTACGTTCTTGTGGCCAGGAGTTGTCTGATTTTCTAGTGTAATGGCCTAGCTGTGTAGACACTGAAGCTATGGGTGGTTCCTCACACTTCAACTCCTGGCCGTGTTGTTTAACAGGGTTGTCTACACAACCATCGCAGAACAAGTTCATCCAACTTTCTGTGACCTGGTGTTGTTTCAGGAAGCCTCTTAAGGTAGCAGAACACATTTTTTGGCCTACGGAAAATAGATAGAAATTTTTCTCCAAATCATAGTCTCAAAGTCTCTGTCTCTCTCTGTCTCTCGCTCTGTCTTTCTCGCTCTGTCTTTCTCTGTCTCTCTCTCTGTCTCTCTCTCTCTCTCTCTCTCTCTGCCTCTCTCTCTCTCTCTCTCTCTCTCTCTCTCTCTCTCTCTCTCTCTCTCTCTCTCTCTCTCTCTCTCGTCAACTGGGTACAAACGTGGCATCAAAATTGATAATGCTTATGACAACCTTACATAGGTACAGTAACTGTCCTTACCTTGTGAAAATAAGTAAGAAAACTTCAAATGATAACCACGGCATTTTAGGTTCGCATAACGTGTTGCATCTGTAGGAAAAATATGACACAATTTCCGTTTTTGAAATAAATGTTTTCTTTCTTGATGAACAACGGTGCCTTTCTTGTTCATGTGTGAAACACTGGCGCTCTGTGTGCGTGTTGAAATCAAGAAATAAAAGTGATCACAGTGCAGTACTAGTATGAACGTACCTTTAAAAATGTACATTATGTAGTGTCCATTCTCCGCGGCACGTGATGATTTTTTTTTTTCAAATTCAATTTTGGAACAGTCCGTTTTTGCATAAGGAGGAGGGTGAAGTAAAAATTGTTGAATTTGATCAAAAGCAAATACCGGTCTGTATAGTTCACATCAATTGTGGTGCGTCCAGGGGATGTGATCCACGAAACCCGGTCAGTGGTATGAAAGCCAAGGAAAGAGTCGAATTATCAATCGACCAAGAGAGACATCATGCGGGAAAAAAATGGTACTGCATTACTACAACAGCTTAAATGTTACATTTTGTTACATTCTGGCGTTATATCAAAGTTGGCTTAGGCCTCAAAAGCCCCCCCCCGTCTGAATAGGGTTAAATATTACATTTTGTTACAATTTAACAACATGTAAGCTATTATTGCGTTGATAAGTAGATAGCGATGTGTTCATTAAGCTATCCAACATGCAAATTGTTAGTATGAAAATATCTATTACTTCGCTACAGTTTAACTACATTAGCATATCAAACGTCATCATTAGCGGGCAAATCAAAACAAAACCAGACGCGAGTTTGTTTAAAATTTGCCAAACCAAAGGCAAAATCCCCGTCAGACCTTAATCCAAGCAGAGCAGATGTACACTAAATCTTTCTCCACTTATCGCGAAGGCACTTGTAAAATGTTGCTTTCCGTATGTCCAGACTACTCCCCCATATGTCGTACCAGATATAGCCTCCTTCGTATAGCCGGCAGCCTCTTGGGACATATGGTACGATATGCAGCTGTCATGCGTTTTACTGAGGATAATGCCTGTGGCGTGTGGTAAATAACTAGGCTACAGACAGATCCAAACCTTTGCATAGTTTAGACGTCATCGCCTGCGTAGCGAGTTCGTTAGATACGTATATAACTATTCCATTAATCCAAATTAGTGTGGGAAAGTCGATAGCTCTCTGCCCTCGTGTATTTTGGTCCAGGGTGCGCCTGCCGCCGCTGACCAATCGCTGCCTCCAGAACAAGCCGGTTCCGTCACTTCCAAGGGCGGGTCGGCATTCATGTGTCCTGGTGCCAAAGTTATCTCTCTTACTCACCATTCCTTTAACATTTGCAGTTCGCCCGCTTATATGTACCCGGCTGCGCTTGGATAAATACTCGCGTAGTAGAGAGCTGAGCGTTCGCTCACACAAGATTATACCAGGCTCCAAGCCTTGTTACCGCAACGCAACTTTCCTTAAGGAAGAAAAAGGACCACCAATTTGGAATAACATCGCTCCAAGGCACCCTTAACGGGAAGGAAATATGTCGGGCCGCCAAGTACAGATTACCTCGTACAAAACAAGCTCCGGTGGTGGAAGGTGAGTTACCCCTTTTGTCCATATCCTCGCCACCATGATAGGGTGTCTTTCAGAATAACGTAGCCACCATTTAGTTACTGGAATTTCAAGTCGCGGAGAAGATGTCAAACTACCAGTCTTGGCTGTACAAGACATTTCTTCCTCCAAAGGATGCGTCCAGGTTTGCCGCTAGTTAGACACAGTAGTCTTTTTGTACCAGAGCTAGACGTATTTCTATTTCTAAACGTAGATGAAACTAATTCATTCTAAAAGAGCATTTCAGAAAATGCTATTACATGGACGTTAGTCAATTTAAAAGTGTGAATTTTAAGAATTTAGCTGACGCAATACGAAGGGCACCGGTCCAGACGATAAGGCTACTTTAAGAAGGGCATTTCTGAGTAACAGTTTGAAGATGTGACATCTTGATACAAGGTCATTTAAGACGAGAGAACGTCCCCCCGCCAATGACAGAAATTTGCGGTACGTCGCCTGCTATCGCTAAATATGGCGCAATGTTGGCCGCCTCCCGCGACCCGTGTTGACACCGGGGTCAGTTTTTAGAGCCAGATGGCTATAAACGTCCCCTGTACATAAATAGACGCGACTTGACAGTGATATGGCTGCTTGTCAATCATGTATACTTCTCCTTACTGTCATGTAGCACAAATAATCGTTACTGTCAACCGAGTTTGAAACAACAAATAACACATAATTATTTGGCATTACTCAAATTCTTGAATTCAGCTGTAACGTTTAATTTCAATCACAGAAAGCAATGGTATATATATACATATATAACGTTTATAGACGTTGCTCAAACAAAATACATTGCTCGGTAAACCGCCTGATGTCATGACATACCGTGTTTGTACTGCGAAGTACACGCTGCATATCCAGGCAGATGTATTTGATTCATCGCACCACTAATAGGTGTTGTCTCAGAGGATTTTCAATTAATGTGTATCAAATTGTCAACTATCTGTGTAAACTTACGGTAACTCTATATATCTCTTGATTGAAGCATCTCACCCTTCTTATGCCCAGGCGCGATGCTATTTCATGCATAATCTTGATTTTTTTTTTTTAGTTACAGGTATATGTTGTTGTAATGATAATCATGATTAGAGTTACAGTCAAACTTGAGACTTGCAGGAAATACTATGATTCTTTTCCCAATAGCAAAAATTAGGATGACTACGTTTTCTTCCATCTGTGGCACGTCTGGCATCTTGACCATCAAGAAATGACCTCCTTGCGATGTTCTTATCGCCTTGGAATGTGTGGGCAAGCTGCTAGAGGCAAGTGTCTTTAAGTAGTGTTTAAGAAAAATGTACGGGAAATAGCATTTGGGATGTTTCTATGATCTTCTCAGCGTTGCGTACCTACCGATATCGCTAAAGCCTTGCATTGTTTAAAGAACAACAAATCTGTTACAGTTATCGTTACAGTCTAAGGTAATATACCTCAGGTATTATGATACCTTAGACTAATTATATCAAAGCTATACCGCAGTAAATAAGGCACGATTACCTGTAAAAAAATATACATGTGCAGGGCTGCAAAGGGAATCGAACACTATTGAAATTGAATACCTCGCAGTAATATCCAAAAACTCATTTGACACGGGTGGAAATAAGTACCTAGCTTTGGTTAGGAATGTCGTCTTGGACGGGATGTAAAACCGGAGATCCCGTGTTTGAGGAGAGCAGCCTCCTGAGAACACTATAGAACCCATCACAGTTACAGGAAAAGAGTATGGATCCAATCTGTTTTTAGTGGATCAAAACCTACCCATATGTTGTATACGGTTAGTATACTGTGCATAACAGGTGCATTTTGCCTAATGGCAATTTACCGTTTGTACCAAACAACTGAATAGCAAAAACTAAATGCAGAACTACGGATAAACAATTGCCAGCTACAGATATATTTTGGCCACAATTAAGCATATTACTCTTCATTCGATATCTTGTTGTTTGTTTACTACGATAGCAGTGGCAAGTACCACATGGCGTTAACACTGCCGAACACGGATCTATTTCGCCTACAAAGATATCAGTGCGTCCAAAAATAGGACAGTTGTCCCCCTTTGCTACATTAGGAAGCAAACATCTCCTATCTGGTACGGGCATGAGTAAACAAATCAGTCATCCGAGAGTTTGAGGTCAAGCTGTAGTGACCGCAGAGGGCACCACTTCACATGACGGGTCAGAGAGCTGGTCAATGTAACCTTCCTACTTAGTCTGTCCAAATTCTAGCTGTTTGTTTCAACAGAGTTTCACGTAAGATGAATCAGTGCATCACGTAAGGATGATAAAACTGTCCAGTAGTTATATTTAGATTTAGAGATGCGACATTTATGAATAATTCAATGTACAATCTCTGTCTTTTAAACGTTTAACAACTTTCATTAGAACTTCGTCCCGTTATGTATAACGTTGGAATGAATATGTAAACCCATTCCATTTTACAACATCATTGACAACCCTTTAACATATTGTCAAACACATGTTTAAAACAGTTAAGAGCTAACGCTTTGTTCCGACACAATTTGAATACTGTAAATGCAGAAATGTTCGCGGTGGTTTTATGTTCGCGATTTTCGCGTTGCCAATTCACCGAGAACTTAAAACCCCCGCCAACATTTTTCCATGGCAGTAATACCCGCCTCACATTAGGCGTGGTTCGATCGGAAGACTAGTTTACGAGCTCTAAATGACATTTTCGTGAGTTAGACGTCCGGTGTTCTCACGATCATCTTGCGATTTTTAGGGATCGCCGGCAATTTTCAGGAGTCTTACGACGGTCGGGGTGCAGCGAAACATGTTCTTAACATAAGCGACAAGTCGCAGGAGATCTCCGAGATCGCAGAGATCGTTACCGAGTCGCAGATCGTGCGTGCAAATCGTGCGTACCTCGCAAGGGTATCGGTCAATAGTCTTGCGTCAATCCAACGATTGAAGACCGATAGGCGAGCACAGACATAGTTATTAATCATCGAACGCAAATCGGATGGCGAACGCCCGTTAGTCGGGCAACATTCGGGCGACGTTCACCCGACTTCCGATTGTTTACAAATATTGAATTTCTGGGAATGTGAGGGTAATTCTAACATTATGACACACTTTCCTTTTTTCTTGTGTCATTTCTATTATGCCCGCGCATTCCATTCATTGGTTAAAAAGATTCCGACAACAAAATAAGCAACATTTATTGATCTCTTGCCTTTTTTGAGGAACGTTTTGTATTCCCTTGTCCGCGTGCAAGAGGTCATGGGAGGTTCATTATCATAGATTTATTCACCGTCGATCGCACGAGGCTCGCTTTTATGTGAGGGGAACAGGTTTTGGGCGAAAAGTACGCAAGACCATCTTAAGATTTTAAAATCAGCCGACCTTCCTGCGATCGCGAAGTACGTCCGAAGATCGTATATAATGTGAGGCGGGTATAAAGACTACAGTGCGAGGTGCTGCGCGCGAACAAATCTTTCCCGCCAACGCAAAATCAAATCCCCGCAAACTTAAATGCATTTAAAGCATTATTTTCATGAGGACATTTTACATGTATGTTTCAGACCAGGGGAGGTGTCTCAGACCAGCGAGCGCCATGTGTACAGCTCGTCTTCAGAGTCATACGTGAAGGAGACAGGGTCCATGAAGATGCGGGGATCCTACAATGTCCAGTCCTCCAGTTTTTCATCCGGGGGTTTCGGAGGTACTGCGGAAGTTATCATTCTACATGTTAATCACATGCCGTGTATGAAATATACGTTAGTTTAACATTATCAAAAGTAAACCTTAGAAGTATCCTGGTATCGGGTCGTATTATAGCTCCGCGGAGAGGACAGAAGAGAGACTCGGGAGCTATAATACTGCCGGATACCAAACTACAGAAAAAGATGACCCTTTGAAAATGACCCTTCGTGGCATCGGCTTTTATCAATAGTAACAGGTGTCAGTACTTGATAACCTGAAAGCCTACACAGGCGTGCTTCTCGTAACCAGGATTAACATACCGCACATGAAATTTTGTCTCATCCCATTCATCCGCTAGTTAACAGATCTCTTATTATATTGTTTTCAAAAACAGGGTACTTGCAACATCTTAAAAATACTGCGGTTTGAAACGACCGTCCTTCGGCTTGATATCCCTGAATACCCTTTAAAAAAAACGGGCACAGGTTACCCCAGAGAATGACGATGAAATACATGTATGATGTAGCGTTACATTTTACACTGTGTCATGTTGGTCCTGGTGACTAGGAGCTGACCTGTGCAGGTCCTCAAGCAGTCTGATTTCCAGGTGTTTACATAATTACTGACAAAACACCAAATATTGACCTCTAGCCCCTTAGCAAGTACAAATACTGCACGCGCACCTCGTAACCCGAATTAGAACGACACGTACCGTATAGAACGTGCCACTACAAAAATGACTGAAGCGGTTACCATATATTTCAGATGCTCACTGACGATAAACTAGGTAATAAACATGTTTGATTACGACTGTATTGTGTTGAGTTATGAAAGATAATGCTATGATAAGTTCTTTTCTTCAAGTTGCACATTTCAAACTGGCTTTGACTGACTACGGTGACAAACGAAATGACATAACGACTTCGTAACTCTTTTTGCAGCTTTTAGCCAAGGATTCTCCGACGACTTCCCTAGCTTATCCAAGGGTATGTTTCTATTTGGTTCCTGTTACTTCTAAACCAGCACGAAAACACAGATGGAAAAGGGGGAAACCGTGTTTGTTTCTTTCAAACCAAACTCACAAAACACTCAGCAGACAAGGTGACTTTCGAAGACTAACACAAGATATGCACACTGCTTGAATGTAGGCTTCTTATATCAAAACCTCGCATACATAATAACTAGGTTTCAGTAATAACTTCTTAAGCTAAGGGCACAATCCGCCGTAAGTGCAAATGCGTGCTGCCTACCTGCAAAATCGTGGGGAATATTTTAAGATCCGTAAGTGGTAAGTACCGCCTCCGTACGAAATCCTACGGAATCCGACGGATTTGGCGGAGCACGCAGACACACCACAGCACCATATACGTGCGTTGAGACTTGCACCCTCCCTGCTCTTGCATTTTAGAAAAGCGTGGCGGACGTGGCCTCAAAAAAAATCGTACGGACAAACAACGCGTACGGCGGGTTGTGCCCTTAGCTTTAGCTATCTTTATTAGTACTCGGATTGAATGTGCTGCTCCTTGCTGCATGCTGGCGTTGCGGCAAGGATGCGCTTCGAGGCTGTATATCCCCTCTTTTCATGACATAAAAAGCCTATATTCCTATGATTCACCATCATCATGAAACTATTTAATAAAGTATGTACATTGTATGTCACTGCACGCAGAAGACTGAGAATTAACGTCATACATCAACTATTTGCAATTAAAACATTGAATTTTATGGATTTATTTATTTCAAAAATGCTGATACTTTTGTAAGTTTTGAAAAGTCAACTACTGGCACAATTTTTTTTATTTTGCTCGAAGGTTGGAAACAAATTGACTATATTGTCATTGTTACAGTGCTTACGTAATTTTCCGCAGCTATGCCAGTAAAATTTGCAAGGTTTGATCTGGGAACGAGGGGTTGCACCATGTCAACAGTGATTCACAACATCGCATAGGTATATAACGTGAGAGTGTTTGTCTACTCGCCAATGATCACATGACCTTGAAGAACAAAGATCTTTATTTGCAACCACATACAGTGCAAGAGCTGACGTTTCATTGACCGCCTGTCACATTCAGGGCAAAAATGACTGGTTTCACTTCGCACTGCAGCTAGAGGTCGCTGCAGTGTTACAGATGTGGTCACCATTGCCCTGAAGAAGGTGGCAGACACTCTTGTAAGTATGTGGTTGCGAATGGAGAACTTTGTTATACAGTCAGTTACCAAACTGTTGAATTTTGTCACCGATCTTATGAGTTTCCAACGGCAAATTACTTCAATAACCAAATAGAGCTCGTTAGCACGTATTTGTTGTTTTCAGTCATTATCATGGGTGTTGCCTAAAACACTTTACATTAAAGACTGTTACACCTTATAAACTCTGTACTGGTCTTTTCAGTCCGTCTTCACTCTAACAAACACTGAAAACCTCTACTCCACTGCCTCCTTTAACAGCGCTCCTCTTCCTTGCCTTCTACTCACATTTTCCTTAGGGTTTGGACAGCCTTTTGGCTCTGAGGGCTTCTCCAAAATGTCTAAGATTATGTCCTCAGCGGGCGGCAGCCTGTTCCTGACGCCGTCCAGTAACAGCACTGTGACCCTGGTGAGGGCTGAGGGGGCGTGTCTGAAGCAGGCGTATGTGGGAGAACTCAGCACATTCAGTGTGGACTGTAGCAGAGCAGGTAATCAAGTAAACTGTCAGCCAGCATTTCAATGTTCAAATTCGTCGTTATTTTTGCTAGATCATATGAAGCAGGGTTACTGGCATATAATGTTTTATTTGCTGAAGTGTTAATGTTAGAGTCGATTCCATGGCAATGTCATTGAAAGTTGCCACATGATTCAACAGCTTCAACGTTGATAACATCTCTCTGATTTATCGTAAAACCTCATTTTGCCAGTTGTCACTAACACTGCATTTAGATAACGTCTGCAACAACGCCGTTCTTGCAGTTCCAGGGGTAAATGCTAGGTAGCCAAATGAATTTACCTTCTTTTCCCACTGAAAAAAACGTTAACATGATATGTAAGGAAGGAATTTCAAATGCTATGCTAAGGAAAACCAAAATGTAATGTTGTCCATCAGTTAGGACCTAACCACAAACCGAATTACAATGATTGCTACATATAAATACAACAAATCTAATATGTTGACGCTGGCATTATTTGACTGCAGGAAAAAGTGCATTGGTGGTGGGTATGATGGGTCCAACAACACCGTGTGAGGAGCTGGACGTCAAGCACATCGGAGACAACAAGTATGTGGTGTCCTTCAAGGCGTGCGAGAAGGGCCCGCACTCCCTGGCAGTACTGTGGGGAGACGAACATATTCCAGGAAGCCCATTTGACGTCACAGTTTTCTAAATAGATATTTGTTTCCCGGATGTCATTGACGACGAGCTGACAATGTTTTTTTCTACATGTAACATGTACCACGGAAGCAGCACACATATTTATCTGGAAAACAGTTGGTATTCAGAACTATAACTTATAAATCAACGATATACGTCTATAATACCGTATGAAACTAAATGCGTATTAGAGATGCATACACAATTCTTTTTTTTGTCAACTTTTTTTTTGCGAAATGCTGAATTTTGATGAGTTCTTAAACTTATTTTCGTTCTCGTTGGCAATGATTAAGAGGTAAAGCTTGTACAGGTTTTAGTTATATGGAAGATCATTTGAGGATGATCTAGGCCATTGATGCAAATGTTCGTTACTGATTAGATATCGATTTTGATTGTTTTAGCACTTAACTTGATAATATAATTTGTACTTGGTGCCTGATGATACAATCATATTTACGGCGAAAGAATGAATGTTACGATCTGATTAACATGAATGAGCTGAAAGATTTTTGCCTTGATGATGGAAAGCTTATAGGATCGATACCGTAACGATCTAGCTCATAAGGACGTGCAAGTAGAGAGAGTTTGTATATATACAAAGAGGGAAAGATAAGAGAAAAATATGTATAGCAATGTAACAGACTTTCGTATTCTGTCCAACTGGTAATGGAGAACGAATGTATCATGAAATGTGGTGGTCACAAAAATACTCGTCTGTGTCTATTTTCGATGCAACACTAGTACTATGTCTCACCATGACCCCGCGTGATGATGGGACTACTATCAAATTACAGTACTGTATAATTTCTTGTTGTATAGAGACAAGGTCATTGAGCAATAAGAATATAATATTAGACAGATAACCATGAGCAACCATTCTAGGCCGTTTGGGCTGCAGGTTCTTCATGCATTTTGAAAACGGAGTCCGGTCATCCCTTTCCACTACATTAGGTACTCATTGACGACTGAAGCGTGTGTAAAATGCTTTTCTCAGTGACACAAAGTCTAGCCAGGAAGCTAACCCCTGGATTCGCGATCCCGTGCCCATCAGCCTATAACTACTCACTACAAAATCGTGAGTCAAGGTTAAGTCATGTGGTAGACTCAATGTCCTCTCTGGTTGGAACCAAGCACCGCCCCTAGTATGCGAGACGTGGCTGATATTTTGGGCGTGGAGGACAAAAATACATCCTGACCGGACCAATGATCGATGCATTCTGAATGGGAAGCTTTCCTGTCGACACAGATTATTTCCGGACAAACGCACGACACGAAATGTTACATTTAAGAAATGACTAGATACTAGAATATTCTTGTGACAATATCAGACTACAAGGGGACTAGAATCGAACTAAATAACGTTATATGGGAATTCAAAGACCTGTGATTCTGGTAATATCCAACTTAAAGCGTAATTTGATAAGAAATATATCTCCTTGCGGCAAAATATTCAACAAAGACAAAAAAATGATTCAAACGCGTTTGTCCTTTAACTGCAACACCTTGCGTATATTTTACTGATAAAAAAACTAACCGCTTAACCATGTCATTGAGGTGCCAACAGTAGCTTTGTCGTCCCATATTTGCTGCACATAATCACTACACATTACTACTCATTAGGACTTTGCCTTGTCAGAAGTACCTTTATCGTCCCAACAAAGACGTACGATTTCTTTACTAGAACTAAATGTTTCCATATAGATCAATCAATCGATGTTTTCTTAACTTCACCTAATAAGTCATTTCGCAGTTCTGAATTTGCAGTCGTGATGCATTGCGGTCAAAAGCTAAAGTTGGCGGTTCCTGGAATAAAGAACGGTTTGTGTCAGCCAGTGTCCTAAACTTTAACCATTGAGCACAATGCATTACAACTGCATTTACGCACTTGAAGCTGTCTCGATCATCGGCTGATAACAAAGAGTAAGAATAAATACGCAAGTGCTCACTATAGACGTCTAAGCCATACTGGTACTAAAATAATCGCAGTTATAGGATTGTGGGATATCTTAAATCTGCAACAGCATATTTTGGAGTATGACTATATAAGGAATGATACACGTGGCGATATGCTTTCAACTAACTTAGCATGCAACAACAAATAATACTCGTATACACAGCCGACTTCAGCGTCACCAACAAAGCATCTAAGACTGCACCCATACGTTTCTTGGCGCAAAAGTTTTTCTCCTGGCCTACTCCTCTGGGTTGCTACCCTGTTAGAACATAAATGCAAAACATTTGTCACATCAACAAAACAGTGATTCATGTATGCTATACCATACATTACATAGTCAGTATAGACTGTGGTTGAACAAAAGTACAACAAACAGAATTCACAAGAAAAATCACCTGTTTGGATAAAGAATACAAGAGGGCAGTTCAATAATAAAGATTTTACCTGTATATACGGAAATATACAGGTCTGAACAGCTAACATCACTTAATTTGTGTGTTGAGACCGTTAGTGCTATTTCATAATGTTTTTGATGTTTGAATGGTAGAATATGTTCCGAACGTTTAACTTTATTGCACAGCCCTCGTATGACCACATTGTTGAGGTTACTATACACATGAGAGGTATTGTACCTGAGGTAATACAAGTCGCGGCACTTGTCGTGGTCTAGCTCTCCTACTGAACAAATATTAATTACATCACAAACAACGTTTGGATTGTGGGTGTAGGCTGGTTCTTACACCCTCATGCATTTTCACTGAGGTGACAACCGTTGAGCGAGCAAAAATTTAGTAGTTCAAATTCTATTGATAAAAGTGTGAATTTGTTTTAGTTTTGCATGTTTTGTTGTCTCTCAAATCACACTTGTACACCATGGATCAAAATTATAACGCCATGGGTCGTTAAGATCAAATGGTCGCTCAATGGTCAACCAGTGGTTGTTATGCAGTTGAAAGGATGCCGATATTCTCATACCAAAGGGTACATACGGGACGATCAAGGATTTGTCATGCAGCAAGAAACACCCACCGAGACAATGCAACGGAGGCAGCACAGAAGGCGGTGAGGGTGGGGCTTACTGCAATGGAAGCAGTGACAAAGAACAGAAACATGGCAGCACCACTTTAATGCAATTACACAGGCATCAATGCAGTCTGTGGAGGTTCTAGTTTAGCAAGCTTATGGATAAAGTGTTCAATTAGTGAATAGTACGCACTGCAAAGACTAAGGTTGTTACTAAGTAAGATGTCTAGCATGGTGAATGTAAATTGCTACTATTCTAAAATGAACTGACGAAATCATGCGACGAAAATGATTACTACTATAGCAATATTACATTTGAAGTGTTTATAAACTGTTAGACATACTTCTACTATAAATGCAAGTTAAAATGTTGCTATGCTAGCTTCTTTGCAAAGACTATTTAGCTTACTTCAAAACAGCAATTAGATAGGAAAGGCAAAATTGACAGCAAAGGGTTGCAAAGTTACCAATGTACAAAAAATAGCGTAGAAATACAATTGAGACATGGAAAATCAACGATACGTTAGTTCAACGTACCTCAATCTCAGCTCTCATAGAGTCGAAGTTTGTAGCCTATGATAGAGGGACATAAAACTGTGCTTTAGAATAGACGAAGCGAAGCAATTGTATTATCCTCAACGTTTTGCCAAAACATTGCAGAAGTCTGCTGAACACACTGGCACACAGTTTACTTTGATATAATGTATCTAAATTTTCATATAGAATGCTTCTTTGCTTCTAGTTGTGAAACATCTTTCAACTCCCATGAAAATGTTGTTTGTAGCGTTAAGGATGGATATACATGATGTTTTGTACGTTGCAAGGTGTTGGGAAATTGAGTATACCCCCCCCCCCCTCGCATGTAATTAATAATTATCAAACCGCCAGAGTTTCAGCCCGATAAAATGCTCTCAGTACAAAAATATGACCGCTGACCTCCGAAGAGAAACCACCCAACAAGGCCGACGCCCCTATTAAACTTTCAGCATTCGCGTGCTTCAGGCGGCCAAAGCTGTTACCCTATCCCTGTTATATCCGGGCGCGGCACACAGGGTATATATCTGTATGCCGGATACATCAGAGTTTGGCAGTTTATGATGCTAGTCTTACCTCCCACATGCCCGGGTCGAAGCCGAGGAAGTGCGCAGTGAAGTTGGGCGGCTCGGATCCCTGCTTGACCTGGATGACGACTACGTCATCAGGGGTGCGGCCGGTGGGGTCAGTCTCCACGTACTCCTGCTCAACACCGACAACAGTGGATTAACATAAATACAGGCATTTATAGTGGTTGACTTTAAATCAGTTCATATATATATGACGTACTATTCACAAGCTGTGCATATGTTCTAATACTGTCGGTAAGTTGTTTGGATTAACAGAAATGCAGACTCGTCATACAGCAATGATGCGCGCTACTGTTCATAAGTTGTGATATTACATAATATGCGCAAATGATACATGAAGATATTAAACTATAAACTGTAATTATATATTAGTGGTGTGTATATCTCATTGGCCCATTTTGAAGAGAGCATTGGGAAATGGTTTGGACAATTGTTGACTTAAGAGATTGGAGAAAATATACACATGTAAATTTCTTACCCCTGCCGTCTGCAGTGTCCTTTCCTTTTCGGTGTCGTTAGCTCCGCTACCGATCCAAAGAAAGATCTGGTATATTGTAAAAGAAAGCTATTAGTGAATCCGCGTACCATATTGGTTAGCATCAAAACAACAACTTATCATCGTATAATATGTTAACCATAACGACACCCAGCGGGCGTTAGTAAAGCATTACGACACAAGTATAAGTTACGTTAGTTCATATATATCGAAATATGGGATGACATGTTTTATCATGTTTGTATAATTATGACAACTTCAGCAATTCATGAAAAGATACGAGTTTTTTTTTTTATTGTTCCTTCAAGGTAAGCCCTCTACACTTATTAAAACTACTTCAAACCGTTAAAGGATTGTGTGTTTTCTCTCGCGCCCTGCGCTCATCTTACCGTGTCAAAAGCATCCAGCAGCATGACGTCATCTGGGGCAAGGTCCTACAAAGGAATACAAATTAAAGAAAATACTTAACATTTTGATAACTTTAACTCTATATACAATAAGGTCAAGTACATGTTTAATGGTAAGGTGTCTTTCGTTAAATGGTAAGATTTGGTACTTACATCTTGAGCAAAGTCGACAATCTCTTCCACCAGGAAGCGTCCGGTAGCATTGGAACACTGGAAGAGTCTTGCTGGTTTGGAAATAACACCCTGTTGAAGAGGTAAAATGAATAAATGGTCAGATCCTGTCATATCAATTTCTCATAAAAGCCACAGAAATAAGGAGTAAAAAACGTGAAAAAGACCAGAAAAACTCTAATATCTAAATGATTACCGAGCAAGATAATAGTTACTTAAGCAATAAATTTGTAGACGGGTAGACGTTTCAGACAGCATCCGGTGTCTATAGTAAGTGACTGAACCAGAATCTTCAGTTCAACAGGTACTACGTATTTAACCATAAATGGTCTGATATGGTACTTTCCAAGCAGAGGTTGGAGGAGGATTGCGTCCTCGCATGTAATTCTCAAATCGGTCAGATTTTACGTTGGGCAGCAGAAAGAAGATAATTCTAAAGATTCATACTTTTCAGAGCTAAATAAATGTGACAACTAATACGGTCTAGAGATTCCTTCTCTAGCATCTGCTTGGAGAGTACCATACGGTGCGTTTCCAAAACGTACTGCCAGCATACGGTCCGACCCGTACTCTCCCTTCCCACCGAGGGCTTCCCAGAATTCATCAGGCTCGCTGCCTTCTGCCACCTCTACGGGCTCACTAGGAAACAACAATCATTCAAAACTCGTAACTCCGCGATATTTAGAGTATATAAAGCACAACAATCTGATAAATCAAAATTTGAAACAAATGAGAGAAAAAGTTTTTTAAAAAGATGTTCGAGTGAACAAAGGTCAGTGATCACACAAAGTATTTAGGAATATAACTTTACAATACGATATTTTTAAATTCTGGGAATACTAGGTCGTTGATTATTGGTAACATTATTATACTACATGGTAGTAGAAGGATTCAACCCGGAAAGTCAAAGGAGTGTTCAATTCATTTACGATTTGAGTCGTTGACATTTTGAGCAATAAATGTTGATTAGTACTTAAGAAATGTGCTACGTTTCTTTGTACATCGTTCTTTCTACGTCTTCATCTCGTGCAGATAAATGATAAGTTTTCTCAGACTGATTATTTTCTACTTTTGCAAACATTTCTTCTTCATTCACTACGTCCTGACAGATCTATTCACCGCAGCCTTGGTCTTTGCTTCTCCTTTGCCCATCTTCCATAGCTCCGTTTTGGCACCTGCTTCTGAAGTCTGAATCGTACATGTTTTACTTTGCAATCAGGTTCCTAAAGAAGCTCTACTTGTAGCTGCGGAAACCCGAATCATTTCTTTCTACAATCCGTTTCGTAATGGTAATACAGAATGGACTGTAGAAACATGACTTCTAAGGAATACACCAAACTTGAAGACACTGTCAAATTTAAACATTGGGTGACTCGGTTGCAACAAAAAATAAGACAGTTTCTGTCGGTTATCATTCTCCCATGCCAGGAATTACATGTCCACAACAGTAGTACCCTGGCGTATCGGCATGCGATCGGTTCTTCCAGATCCGCTGATTTAGCGCTGGTCAGCCGTCAGCAAATCAGGTACTTTCCTTACTGCCCCTTGGCTCTAGAAGGAAAGGTATCAGCCAACTACAAGCCTCTTAACCGTAGAGAATGACGTGATTGGTTGGTTATGGCTGACCAGAGCTAATGAGAAAATAATACGCTCCTTCGGGCTTGCCATGTGGTAATACGCCGGCTATCGACGCTTTACGTTTTTCAAAACCGCACACTTCACCCCTACGTTCCTAAAACAACTTTCCACGTATACACCCCTAACGTCATATTTACCTGTCCGGCGAAACAAACCCTGCAACAGCTCTGCAGAAATCTTGTTCCAAGTCGATCGAATACTGTAGAAAAATCCAACTCCAACTCAGTAAAGAAAATTTTAAGAGACAAGAAAGAAAGCTGGGACAGATACCTTCCCGGTGATACAGTGGTAGCGATGTTCTTTGCGAACTGTTGCTCAATCGGGAGACTACCCTATAAGCAGCAGACAGGAAGAAGACGCCGGCACACAACACAGGGCAGGGCACAGCACATAGCAGAAGACAGCAACACAGGGAAAAGCAAACATCCAACATTTTGAAGAATGCATCAAAGGCAATAAAGACAGTAGGTGTGTGAAAATAGATCGGAAAACATCATCAGAGCAGAGGTAACGATTGTGTTTCATATCACTCAAGGGGAAATCATTGTGAGGTATCGTCGTGAAACAAGAAATCATCAATTAATTCAACACTTTCCTCTCAAACTCTGAGTCACTAAATATCCTACTGTTTCATGTAGAAATTCAGCAAGGCAAAATTCAGCAAAGCGCAGTTCAAGATGTAGTTGCAACAAATACTTTTTACTTTCTTTTACAGCAACCCTTATGTGTGTGTGTCTGTATTTACCTTTCCAAACCACAGGTAGGTGTGCCCACGCGTCTCCAGAACGAAGACATCGCTTGAGTTCAGCGAAGCTGCTTCCTCTGTGACCTATAGATACACATATGTCTGTACACAACGATGCGCAGATGACCACGGTGCCCACAACAAATGTTGGCCTGTGCATAGATGTGATAAGATGAATATTTGATACATCTCCTGGTCATTCCAAGATTGATTACACACTAGCTACAATACAAACTGCGATATCCTAGAAAATTGATACACGCCCGTAGTGGTGAACACCTACTGGATAACCCGTAGTGGTGAACACTACTGGATAACAAAATACGCTGGCTAATCGGTTGTGCAATCAAACGGCTTCTATTGTTTGTCTTGAAATCCTGTTGAGTATGTTATGATCAAGACTACGCACCTGCACTGCCCGAGTGTTGACCTCGGATGTTCCCTTGACCTGGAACAGGCGGGTGCCGTCAGCGTCGTACGAGTCGTGCTCACGGAGGTTCTTGAAGCCGCTGCCTTTTCCGCCCTAAATATCAATAAAGAAGGACTCTCGTAACATGTCGGCAGATCTTATTCACATTCAAAACTAGCCATGTGCAATAGCAATCAGTCTTCCTTGTATTGTTGATTCCACCGGAGCGACAAGACACTGTATTCCTTAAAACTGTATCTACAAGGGTATATGTAGTAGGGGTATGATGTTAACTTCCTGGTTCTTTTACACTACCGCTACGAGAGACCATATACGTACGGGCCTACCTACTAAAAAGCAAGAGGTGAGTGAGTGAGGCGCATGTTATCACTTTGTCACCTAAATATACATACCGAGAATGTGATCATCTTTCCCTTAAAGATACGGAGGAAATGTTCCGGTTCTTTGCCTTGCACAACACGGATCTGTAAACAAATTTTAAAAGTTATGCACAAATAATCCAATGTCACTTGACTAATGAATATTCTCACATGTAATGCTGAATTGTGAATTACTCAGCTTCAGTAAGCGTGACATTTTGAACTGAGAAACGCTACCTGAAATCGAGTAGGCCATATGACGGTAATACATAATAGTGGGAATAAAATACCTGCGTCGCGCTGCCGCCAAATTCTTCCTCATCAATTTGTTTGGCGAGCAGGGCCGAGGCTCCCTTCTCATCTGTGCTGCTGCGCAAGCCCTAGTTGAAAAAAAAAATTTAGCTCTGGCTTTATTCTAGCAAACAATGTGCATACATTTGCAAAACAAAATTATAAGATTTCAACTTTATACCGTGTTTCGGTATGTTTTCAACCTTGATGACACATTTTTTTAAGATTGACTTCAGAGTTTAGTCAAATGCTCATGTTAACACTATTGTAATAAAATCTACCCCAGTCATGAGCCATGACTGAGGGGGAATACATACCATTTTAGTAAGTATAAAAATCATTTTAATGGAATGCCAGAGGCCGTAACAATATACTTTTATAATAAAAACAATTGACAGTCACAATACCTGCCAAAAGTACACTATCTTGACGTTTGCTCCAGGGTTGTCGTACTGAATGACGTAGCTGTCCCCTCCAAAGAAGATGCCATGTTGGGCTTCGTCAATCTCCACTTTGTCCATGTCCTCCACCCGATAGATCTATCCATGACAAAACAGATTACATCCTTGAATTCTGAAGAAATCTACAGCACTTGATAACTTTATTTAAGATATCACTTGCAGAAAACGGAGGCAAATTTGAGTAAATTTCAAATTCAATCAGTTTTGTTCAATTCCGAGGTGAAAATGGAATTTTACTCTTTTTTTTTCGATAACACAATGTTGCATGCTGTATATATTTCGCGCACGGGCGAAGTCGGCAATAAAAAGTTGAGAATAAACAAGACGAATTTGATTTCTTTAAGGTTAAATATTCGTAACTTATGTTTACTAGATGTAAATGACGTGACTACCTTAACGTCACCGGAAGCGTCATCAGGCATTCTGGCGGCTTCCTTCTCGGCAATGGCATGAAGGGTACTGGCGTCGAAGGGTTCGTTAGGATCGATCTCTGCAGAGTAAATGAGATCATAAATACTTGCAAAGCTATCGTCACTCACCAATATCGCGTCCCTCATCTAATGAAAATAAACAAACTTATCAAAGCTAAAGTGTAACATCGATTGCTTTTTGTTAAGCATCGGTGAAAAGGTTCGTGACACGCCTCAACAAAAATATACAAAGATTAAAATATCTGTTTTCAATTCTACATTTGGTAACACTGACAGGATCTAAATGAATAACATCTGTGCGTGCATTAATTTTTGTCCGTTAAAAAAAATTGATAACACCAAGGTAACTCACTTGCAATGGTACCGACTGTATAGACGTTCCCCAGCCCGACCTGAGCATACCTCTCCGGCCACTCGGAGAAATACTGCTTGAATAGAGGAGTTTCTCCGTTCTCGACAACCCGGGTCACTTGGGTCCAGTTCGGATAGCCCTTCTGGCTTAGGAAGCCCTATAGAATGTATTCAACACCTTCATATCAGAGAATACAAGAGAATAAAAACATTGAGAAGCCGTCGACGAAGAAAACGTGACTATACTTATGAGGTGTTTAAGACACAAACAAAGTACAAACTAACACAAAATCATACAATAAATAAAACTTGCTTACCACAGCCTTCTTCATGGCAGTTTTCTTCTCATCCGAACTGCAGTGGATGCCAGTCCATACGAAGATGCCACTTGGTCCGCCGTCCAGAATAAAGCAATCCTGTTAGAAAAAAAAGTCGTCACAAATCTGCAAGTCCTTAATTAACAATTGTATTAGAAATGCAAGCATTTAAAATCTCTGTAAGTTTGACGTACGCAATTTATCGATTCATAGAACAGCCAAATGTCATGGTAATTTTGATACTAATGCCAACCTCCGAAGTTATCTTGAAAGTTGTGATACAGAAAAGCATAATGGAACAAAAATGTTCTTTTAGATAACTACGTACGTTTGTATCCAAGTGATCCTTCTTCAGAGGTTTGCCAGCTACTTCCGTGACCTCTAAGTCTCCACTGGCATCGGACACTCTGTGAGAGGAAACATTACGTACATTCAGAGTTTACACTGTTTTTGTTTGTTTATTTAAAGTTTGTTCAAAATCAGACAGGAATTGAAAAAAAATCTACCGATGATTAGTTGTCACGTACTCATAGTCTATATGATACGTACATTCTCCTTGTTTATTTCACACCACACCAAATTTTTGTAGTTTACAAGCAATGGATGATTTTACGTATTTCGTACGTACTTGTACAGTTTGACCTCATGGTCGGCCTTCCTCTCGTGCGCCGCGTCGACTTCTGACGGCACCGCACCTTCCTCCGGGACGTCTCCTGGCTCCGCACCAAGCTTCTCGAAGAAGTGTCTGTCACTCTGGCAGTGGTCTCCATCTTTTACAAAGAGAGAGAAAGATACATGTTGTTTATGATTATATTTGGCTCAGTAAGCAAGCAAACTTGTGCCACGTAAAGAAGGCGCTCTAATGATTGTCTGATCTTACCGACAATGATGACCTTGGCTTTTCCGCTTCTCTCTTCATCCCTGATCTTCTTGGCCACCTGCATGCCCTAAAATAAGAATATGTTGTATTTAATAAAAAGCATCAAAGCTAATTTGCAATGTTGCTCAATCGTCTGGATCCACTTTCTGTAACCTACAATTCTCTATAAACTATACTGTTTTACTCAATTTTAAATCAACGTGTTTTCGATCATCTAGCTGAGATTTTAGGTATCTTAACTTTTTCTTCCTCTAATATATTTGGCTGTTTCCACTAAACGAAAATTCGACACAATTTCACTCTGTCGCCCCGTTTCCTATATCTCTAATTTTTCTTGATAGTTTCTAATAGATGCACTACATGTAAACTTCATATTTACAGAATTCTGTTTGTGTTTGTGGTAATCTAGATTTTTATTGATAGAACTACTTCCGCTACAAATGTTTAAGCAGCCAGGAAAATGTGGGTATTTCTTACCTTGAGCCTTTCGAACATGTTACTCTGTGACCCGTTCCAACAGTACAGTTCCAAACCGGCATCCAGGATGAAGACATCTCCAAGGTTCAGGGATTCTTTCCCCAGACCAACCTGGCAGTGGAAATATTAAATTCACTACTAAACAAATAGCAGGCATTCGTAAATATTCTCATCAGGTAGTTTCACCAATGAATAATGCAGAACTAACTTTGTTGCGCAACTATTTCAGTTATAAGCGCTAGCGTAATGAGCTGCTGATACAAGCTTGGTAAAAAGAAGCAAAAGAACTTTTGAAACGTCGTTAAGAAATTATTTTCTGTTGTGCAAAGAATAACTGTACTTCACTTTAAAATGCATATAGGTGTGTAGGTATATAATATACAAAATAGTGAATATATTATACAAAATAGTGAATGGAAATTATCTTACCTGCCTGACCTTCACGTTCCTCTTACCCTTAACCTGTAAGAGGCGTGTCTCGTACTCGTCCTCCTCAACATGGCGGAAGCCCGTCGCCACTCCACCAGGGAGGTATCTATTTATGCAAAAGTATTGAATTTATGCAAATATATTCAACTAGGCGTCATAAATTCAAAATAGAGTCAAGGATCTAATCTGGCAGCAATATATATCAAAATAGCAGATTCAGTTGCAGATGTCTGTAGGTCTAGGATTGTCTGCTGAGCCTATTCAGTCTGCAAACTGTATCAACATCTAAACTTACTTAATGCCTTTCTTGAAGTATGACAGAAACTTTTTGGACTCGTGGTCTTGCACCTGTAACAAGAAAGAAATTAGAAACGTCCTGGTAAACATTACATAAAAAGCTTGAGGAACATTGAGAACATTCATGCAAAGCTTAAACTACAATCAGTCCATTCACACACTGTTGCTTCTAAAGAGGTTTAGGAAGGCCACCTTGCCTTTCTTTCTACTTTAGATTTGTTTATTTGTGGCGTTAGCTGCAGTACCTCTCTGTACTGCACGGGGACGCCTCCGAGCACGTCGTCGAGTTCCACGGTCTTGATGGCGGCCACACCAGCTTCATCCTAATGTGAGATATGAATGTGATTATTCGTCAAATCATAAACAAAACAAGCAAACGAGAATTATACCGTAAGCACGTTTTTAAAAAGTCTGAAATTTACTGTATTTGTCTCATTTAGATATCATATCAAATCGTGTTACCGTATCTTTCTGTACATCTATATTTTGCTCTGTGACATTCTCCACGTCATACCCCCACACATACACACATATATACACTCGCCTGTGAGGTCTCCGTTCCAAGCCAAAAGTGGATATCCCACGACAGCTCCCCTCCTCCCGGTGCTTCTGTGGTCTAAAACATAAGAAGATGACTCTTATCAGGGGTCTTATGAGGTGAATCAAGAAGTGTGAGCTTTGCAAGATTTCTGGTGATGATGCAACTGGACAAATGCATCCTAAAATCAAATTTAAAAAAAATTATCACCTCCGTCCACTCAGATTTAAAACACACCTAATAAATCACATAACACTGCACTGACAAAATCTTATAGAAAGGAGTCCCTTTTTTGCTGAAACAAAAGGAGCAAACGTAATAAATGTGGCTATAAAACCATTGCCATGGCAACGGTTTATTGTTTATAAGTATTAATGATTGTTGTTGTAGGTGTGTTGTATTTGTGTTCTATCCTTTCGCCTAGCTCTATGTATGAAGATAGATATCGATATTTCTCTCTTTTCTAGTTACATATGTCATGTTTAAGTACCCTGGTAGCAATGAAATACTGTGGCTTAATAAACTGTGCTTATCAATCATGCAAATTAGCCCCTGGCTTGCATTAATAGCCCTTATTTATGGAATGCATCTCCAAATCTACATATCCTAAATCACGATGATCCATCAAACCCTTCTCGAGTCATTCCCTTTCAAAAGGGTGGTGCAAAATTGCGCACGCGCGGACGAATTGCTGTGGAATTTCGGGAATTTTTGCCAATCGGATATATCCTTAACAGTAAGCCTAATATTTCTCTCTTTTTAAGTTACATATGGCATATTTTTGAGCATTCTAACATGAAGTGCAGTGTATTTATAAGCTGTCCTCAATAATTATGCAAATTAGCCCCTGATTTGCATGATTAGCAATTAATTCTGTAAGGCATCTCTGAAGCCATCTACATTCTAAATATCATGAAGATCCATCAACCCTTTCCCCTCTAAAGGGATGATGCAACTACACATGCATGTAGAAAAATTCCTGACATGCCTGCGAGATTCTGGGAATTCTTGTCAGACGGTCACAAACTATACTATTAGACTCGCCCCTGAGGCGTCGCAAAAAAACATAAAAATACACAAACCTGTACATAAATACACAAACCTTGAGAACGATGTAGGAGTCTCCCTCGTGGAACTGCCCGTGTGTAGCCGGATCACGTTTCACAACCTCAAATTTCTGTATAAAACAACCATACATTGGTCTTTCAGACATAACTCAAGATCATAACAAAGGTAATTATACTTCTATCGACTTTATCGCTGTCATGTTGTTTGTAGATGGGCTATTTTTGTTTACTGTGATTCAAAATATTTTGTCCATTACAATGTTTAGCGTGTTTCAACTTTAAACTAGCCCAATACGTATCCGGCGCAATGCCCTTAAAGAGGACGTGTAAACTTTGTTACCTCAAGAAAATATTTGCAAGATTGAGGATTTGTTACATTCTAAAACACTTTAATATATTTATTCTATTTTGGAGAATGAAGATATACAAGCCTCCACACGCCAGATCTCCATGCCGGCAGCCTGACCGGCTCCCTCGTACGCTGGGTCCATCTTCGCAGTCTAACGTTTGCTGTCACTGGGGAAAAGGACTACTGCCTATGGGAGACGGAAAAATTAACTCAGTCCATTGCAAAGATGAGAGGTTTTGGTACAAATTCGAATGTAATTTACATCGCGTTGTTGGTAAATTAGCTTGCCGTAGATCACGTGATGTATCAGTGTCACACTAGTTTACGTAATATATCGAGTCATGCTCGCGGAAATACATTAATGATTATGACGCCGCTTTTGAACGTATATACACGAAACGAATGTGTTTTCTATTTATATGTACGACTGATAGAAACTTGTCTGCAATGTAGGCTTGTCACTACGGCAGTCCAGTGACCCATTGTTCAAATACACGGACTTGCACACACATATTAAAGGACGATAAGATAAAACACATTAACGCTAAGACTGTTCTAGGCAGCTGTTCAAAACTTTGGCCGCAGCTGTTGGTGCCTTTCCTGTCCAAATTTAGTGCCTGAAGTTTTCTGTTCTCGTTCTAGACCGCAGACGTTACGTCAGCTAGTTTCCATTCCGTTTCTCTTTTAAGCCCCCTTTCCTTTCTTTAGACGGCGATCACGCTGCACTCTCACTGCGACCTAAATAGGATGTGTGTAACCTTTGCTTTCACACTGGGAATATCATGCAAAACGTAAAAGTTTGACTGAGAAGACAACAAAACACACAAAGTGTAAAAAGATTAGTTTCTTTTCTCTAGAATTCGTTGAGCGATATGTCAAATTTTATGTCGCAGAGAGAGCGCGGCGAGAGCGCCGTCCTAGTGGAAAGGGGGTATTACGGCGAATTTGGGTACGCAAAAGTATGTGACTGTGTAAAAGTAAAACGTTACTGTGTTAGCAACGGAATCTGAAGGTGCTTTGTGAGTTTTATGGCGGTTTTGGTGTCAACTTGGTGCAATGATATAAAATACTGGTACCCTTACATTTGGGCAATGTTGTAACTGTACAAACCGTTGAATGTTTAATATCATAATCACGCACCAATATTTCTGATAAAAACGATACGTAGATAACAATGTGTATTACAAAGTAAAAGATCCGTAAGACAAACCACAGAGCCGGAGTATAGCAGTTAATGGAGTTTGTTGAGCCATATAGAGGCCAGATAGAGAGGTCGAGAGAGGAGCAAAGATGCCAATAAAAGCTCGCACGCACTCTTAACTGTGTCACGTTTACGCCTGACGCCGGCTTCACTGTGGAATGCTCTGAGTGCATGAGCACTATAGTAGGACAGTTCTGGAACTTAAGTCGCCCAAATGTGTCATACTCTGTGTTCTGTTTCACGTTTGCTTGCTTCAAACCACAACTTCCCATAAATATGGCAATGACGTTACGAATGTCTACAGATCTCTTATCAGTTAGACGCCTGGCGGAATCGCGAGAACTGCAGCTCCTATATCCAACTTATACTCGTTTTCGACTTCAACAGGCTGGACTATACCTCTCGACGTTTTAAGTTGTACACAACTTGGTAATGGCTTCAACATTTATTATTCAAAGCCATCGCGTATTTAATGCAACTATATAGTATTCGCGTGGTACCATTGGCAGCGTTTGTTCAAAGTACGGAAGCTAAATCACAGAGAACTTTGACAGCCTCCCGGCCGCTCCACCCACACAACCTTCCAAAGAAACCATTTATCTGCCCTATGTCACTCTAGGTTGTTTGTTCTTTTCACAGATAACGTCTGGAAAGGTCTAGATACGTGCTCTTACTGTAGCACCTAGCAACAAGATTGACTCACAGCTAAACTGGGCAAGCAGCTAGCTAGAAGACCCTAGAAGAGTATCAACACGTACTCGAGGTCGACCTTTTATTTGGATATTTGGGCATGTTCCAAACGAAACGAAACAGGCATCTTATTGCATATCACAATATCATCCGCAAAAGCTGAATCTTTAATAACATAGTTCTGACAAGGTATCCTTAAAGGTCGCATCTTTTTTTGTTTGCTGTAAATCTGTTCTGTTATCAGATGTTTACTTCTGCTTCTAATAAACGTAATCTTGGGGACGGGTCAGGAGATATCATAAGGGAGTCTTTGCTTGTTAACAGATTTTCCATGTTACTGCCCGTTCCTTCTTCAGTAGTTTTGTATCAATATGTCTGCTTATGAAAACTTTCTTCATCACTTTATTCTCAGCAAAATTTCAGCCCCGTTTTTATAGATGCTTCTTCACGCCAGTTGTAGTCACTCTTGATTTGTCCCTTATTTACACTCCCTTGTAGCACCGCACCCCAGCGAAATAAATGAAGACCTTTATTGCCCCACTCCCCACTGGGCAACGTACAGGTCACTAC
>NC_049981.1:23675228-23684580 GCF_000003815.2 Branchiostoma floridae | reverse complement strand
GGGAGCGGGGGTAGACTATAAACTGGGATGGTACCAAGGCTGCCCAAACAAGACATTCCGAAGTGTCATGCCAGAATGACAGATTCCATCTGGCGGTTATATCGCAGGAAACCAGTGAGAAGTCCTAAAGCACCGACTATGTCATCAGGGAGTTAGCGTATCTTACCGAGATCTCTCTGAAAACCACAGATTTGATTTGGACACGTGCTAGTATTGTTACAGCACTCGTGTTAGATTACAACTGCTGACTGCGAGTTGACCTAGATATCTTCTTACAAGGGTTAAAAGTCTCTCTTCTCAGTAATGATAAGGGTGGCACCAAAACAGAGAAGACATCTGACAGTAATAAAAGCCAAACAATATGAAAAATAAGCGAATTGAAAGAAATACAAATTTCATCTCAGTGAGTGGTGAAAATACGACGTACTGTGAAAACAAACTTTGTGCTATTCTAAAGTAGCAAACACTTTTTTAAACAATTGTATGGGGGGGGGGGAGTTTACTGTTTGGGTGTCTAAGAATCAAGCTTTACCTGTACCTGTGTGTGGAGAGTCAGAAGGTATAAAATGATCGTGACTTTCTTTATTCCCTTCGTGAAACGAAGGGTTTGTTTTGAGTGCTGTTTGCGTGTGAGAGGGACGTTTGTCAGCCTGATATCTGGGGAAGGCATGGATGGATTGTTTTGATATTTGGTATGTGGGTAGGGTTAGACATGAGGAAGGAATGGTAGGAATTGCGTTACGGCAGGGCGTTCTAGCGGAGTGTTATTGTACTGCAGCAGAACTTCCGGTTTTGATATTTTTTTTCGGGACTTTTTTGGGTGATGATTTTTACGTGGTAGGTAGCTGTGTAAATGAATAGTAAGGTGTGTAAGTTTTGGCCACTTAGGGGTTTTGCTGGGGCGGTGAAAGTCATTCTTGTGTTAGGTTTTGAGAAGGAATAATGCAAGCAGGGGTCGATGGATCGGAATGACTGTAGGTATGCAGATAGCTTACGTAGTGATGTACATAATTGTATGATTGTTATGCAAATTAGGAGGTAATTAGCAGAATGCGATAGGTATGTTTGGAAACCGTTGTATGGTGCGTGTCTGTGTACAGAAAAGCTCGCGAACGGCTGGACAGATTGCTCTGATATTTGGTATGTGGGTAGTTCTTGAGAAGGAGAAGAAACGTACGAGGCATTTTTTCGTTTAGTGGCTTTTGACGGTTTTGCAGGGGATGTTTGTAGGTGGAAAATGGGTTTTACGCAATCGTGGGTATTACGCAATCGTGGGTATTACGCAATCGTGCTATATTTAGGTGATATTACATCATGCCGATGGGCTTCATGCTTACCCCGTCCCAACAGGAAGTGATCCCAAAGGTCATAGTTGCGCAATAGAGAAAATGGTTTATAGGGACAGTGCATTATACATGATGGGGTGTGCATGTTCCCCATAAGATTTGATAATCTGTAGACTAAGGGCAATGATGATATTGTATACAGGGGCGTGTATTACACGTTTTAAAAGGGTCGCACATGTAACAGTTACTACCGGTACAATACACTGATGAACAAAGCAGGGTTTGTTTTTCACAGTAACTTGCAGTCATTGATGAGATTGTTTATAGGGAGTTTACATTAGACATATGGGATACACAATGTAGTGGACTGCATTGTGAAACAAAGAATGTTACGACATCATCATTGTTGCAACCATTGATACATTTGCTTCCGGCGGTGGATTTGTTATCCTACCTGCTGAAATTGGACAAATTTCTTGTCGGGATAAGCATTTGGTCTCTCTTCCAAGGAAGAAATTATGCATGTTTTATGTTATCCCGGACAGAAAAGGTGTCGCGAGGCGTATAGTCCTATTGACTGACAAGCCCCGTGCGGGCGGATAAAGCGTTCCCGCCACGGCACGGCCATTTGTACTGATATGTGGCGAGAACGTTTGGGCAAGAGACACGGGGTCATGTCAGAATTTCAATGAGTTCCAAGTCGCAAGCCCAAAATGGAAGTTATACTTTTATGTCTTGTTTTCCAAGCGATGTAATGTAGAGTATATAGGTCACAACAAGGACACAAGTGGTAATTAACACAATCACGTCATTTGTACCGACATGTCGCGAGAACGATTAGGTGAGAGACACGCACGGGGTCATGTCGAAAGTTCCATGAGTCACAAGTCGCAAGCCCAGATGGATAGTTATACTTTGATGTCTTGATTTCTCTGCAATTTAATGTAGGGTAGGTCGCAGGTGCTAGTTAGCAGATTCATGCCATTTGTACTGATAGGTTACTAAAACGATTGGGTAAGAGAAAAGGGGTCATCTGAAAAGTTCCATGAGTTCCAAGTCGCAAGCCCAAAATGGAAGTTATACTTTTATGTACCTGAGGAGGAGCATTCCGTGACGACACCAGCCATCACATTTTGGAGGTGTTCGCTGGGGATGTGAAGATCATTTATGTGGATCTCACCAATGACGGCGTTGATGTGGTCAACGTTATTGTTTTATGTGTTATTTTATTGATATTTTGATGCAACAGTCGATTTTAGCCCAGTCAATATAAGTCTTTATCTTCAAAAGACAATGAAAGGTATTTGCTTTGTCCATGGAAATGAATGGACAGGACAGTTTGTGTCATGTGCACAAACAAGAAAGGATGGATGATAGAATACTTTAAAATACAGCTACTGCCTATATCACTTTTTTCGGCGCACCTTCCTATGTGACGGTCTCCATGCTTTCTCCCAAAAAGCGTAAGCAGGCCTTCTTCATCTCCCGTAAATCGTAGAGACACGGTTTCATTTTACACAGTTTGTAGCAGGCCATAACGTACACATACATTCCATTCCATAGTAAAAACCACAAACCCTTTGTCTTCGCATTATATTCTACAATTTCTCAATGCATTTCACAGATAACATTGACCACCTACTGCCAAGATTCCAAGTAACTTGCCTTTTAGATTCTTAATGACATACAAAAGTCTCCAATAATGTCGGCCTGACGTAGAAAACGCTCATCCTGACATGCACCTCACAGTTTCATATTTAAAACCAACAACATCCTCTCAACACCTCGCCTTCTCACTTCCACTTACAAGTGACGCTCTGTGGACGACACAGAACTAAAGCTAGCCAATGACACGTCTACATATAAACCCTCCCCCACCGCACCATCACCCATTTCACGAAGGTTGAGTTCTGCGAACGCTTGTTTTGTCTTATTGAAACCAAGTAGTACTAGTGTTGAAAATTTGAACGTGCAGCATCACTAGCTAAAATCTCTAACGACTATGAAATCAACGTCAGGAACGCTCGATATGTTAGGTCATTCAACTCTCTGATATGAACTTGGGGAAAGACCGGTACTATTCGTTGGCAGGGGTTTGGCTCAACGATAAGAATGTCCAACGATCTGGCATGGAGTGTTACGTTTCTTAGTGTAGATTTTGACCTTCTAGTGGCCTTATTTACGCTGTGCAGGGGCTTATTTTGTTTCAGACGTTTAAAAAGGTGATGCACATCCATTTCAGCAAAGCTGCACCTGTTCCCTATCCCCTCTATCTTAACGACATCGAACTGCAGCAAGTCAAAGTTATGAGGATATTGGGGGTTTTCCTACAGGCAGATCTAAAGTGGAACGCTCATGTTGATCATATATGCAGCAGAGCGAGCCAGCGTTTGTACCTGCTACGGAAACTGAAACACTTCCATGTTCCAACAGAAGATCTCGTGACAGTGTACGTGTGTTATATCCGTCCTGTCACTGAATACGCTGCGCCAGTCTGGCATCCTGGGCTGACAAACACACAGACCCAGAGGATCGAGAAGATACAGAGACGCGCTGTCCGCATCATCCTGGGGTCTGACATCGCGTACTCTGAGGCGTGCACCCTCCTGCGGCTGCCCTCCCTCCACGAACGTCGTTCCAGTCTGACACTGAACTTTGCCAAGTCTCTGCTTTCATCAGAACTGTACCGTCACTTCCTGCCTGACATGCGAGGGAACATCAGCAGTCGGTCAACTCGTTCATCTACGAAACTGAACTTGCAACGTTGCAGAACTGAGCGCTACAGAAACAGTGCTATTCCCCACATGACCCGATTGTTGAACGATTCATGACTGTACCAAAGCCTACTGTTGCCACTTTATAATTAATGGTTAATTGTGTGAACGTCTTTCTCAAACCAGTCCTCTCGAATTAGAGCAGTTTTTATCTAGCTTGCCTTTTACCAATTCGATTATGATATTTTATTCTATTGTATGCCAGATTATTTTGTATACCAGATCGTTGGCTGATTTGTATATGTATGCCAAGTTTAACATTGTGTATGTAAAGTCTAACAACAATTCAGCCCCTGGGCTGCTAGTGTTAGACTCTGAGTTTGTCTCTCAATAAAGCCATTCACAAAAAGTATAACTCAAGAGGGGCGTGAGGGTTCGTCATTATTTTTAGCAGGTTTAGTCGTAGCTTAAACAGTTCATCAGTCTAGAAGTCGACGACGCCAACAAAGGGCCAACTGTTTGGTCCGCTAGCTCTGTGCCCGGCCATTGTCAAATACATACATGACTCATGTACAAATATTTGCTGAACTATAGACATTCCTAACAACTGACATGTTTACAGCAAATGAAAAGTAAAAAAGGCGGCATTGAGCAAGATCATAAATTGTGGTGTATGTTTAAATATGTACTTACTGTAAATGCAGAAATGTTCACGGTTTTCGCTGTGGCCACCGCGAACTTCAAACCACCGCGAACATTTTTCCATTACAGTATGTGACTACAGTCTATGGCGCTACCGCGAACTTAAAACTACCCCGAACCCTGCATTTCCCCGCTACCGCTAAAGTAAATCCCCGCCAACTTAAATGCATTACACATTATGTGTCTGCCCAGCAACAAAACAAATACTTGAAATATTTGAAAATGGATGGGACGTCCTTATTTGTTTCCAGCCCTACAGATACGTTTTGATTTTAAGGTATTGATTTGCGATCTATGGTGTTATTCGCTCCCCTTCTCTCCGTCAGGAGCCCCTGGTGACGTAATCCATGTTCCGCAGCAAACCCTGACCACAGAGCAGCGCCTCCTGGCGGGAAGGATGTTCGCTACATGTGCCCAGTGTTACAATAGCAACTCGTACAATGCACATAAACCACACCCTTCATCACTTCCACGATTTTCGACAGATCCAAATGGCAACTGTATAACTCTGTTAATTCGTAAATATGACACCATATTATGTGCAGTCTTGTTCGTTTTTATTAATTACTCGCGATGTCCCAACTGTTCTTCATGTAATTTCATTATCATCTGGTAGGTTTTCAAACCCTATCGGGAAATGTTTCCTTTATATTTCCGCACTGAGAACTAACTTCGTTGATGAAATACTTCAGTAACATTTCCGTTCTTTGGTAAGTAGAGAAGTATGTTAGAAGACACAAACTGCGGTTAGAAATACGATTTAGCTTCATATTTGAGTACTATTGACATGACATTTAGGAGTACCTCCTAAAATGAACATATGCATTAACCTCCTTGTTATGAACTTGTTGCATAAAAGCGTTGTTAGCAAACGCCCTTGTGCGATTAGCTTCAGTACTGCAGTTTAATGATACAATGGTCACGAATCACGATGGAAACCACAAATTGCCTTTGCCTGGATAAATTTAGGTATATTCACGTATAAAAACGCAGTGCTCAACTGAGGGTCTACAAAATTAGTGGCCATTGCTTTCATTATCGTTTTTCTACGTCATTCTGTATTTTCCCGCATACATTCTATCATCCGAGTTTGCAGTAGATATCACTAGTTCTTCATTTTCGCAGGTGGAGTCTACGATCATCGGCCTTCTTGTCTTCTAATGTTCTTACGTATACTCTACACTGCTTTTAACCATTCAACACCAAGTCCTATTGAACATGCAGGCAGGATGCTTACCATAGCTTGGGTGACAGTAAATTATTGACTTTCCGCTGGCGTAGGTAATGCCAACGCCTTGTGTCAACCTATCTAAATCCAGACGACCAGGTGCTTGTACCAATCTATAGAAAATACGTCCTTCAAAAATAATTTTTCATCAAATACATTTTTATATATTTATATATACACACACACAAGGGTAGAAAAGCACACACACACAAGATTTGACCGTTGTAAAACTTGAAATGCCCCCCTCCCACATAGCTGACTTCTACACAATCCTTAGCAACAGTGCGCCCGTACCGTATCTATGGAATGGAACAATGCCGTGTGGCATAAACTCAAACAAAGACTAGGTTGTGAGAGGGGGCAAGTAGAATGTCCTTACGGACGCTACGCAACTGTTTATCTTTATTTTTTATTTTTACATTTGCAGTAAAATGTTACATAAAGAATTGCTGCATTAAACTTTGCGTACTTTGGGATCCGGGTTTCTCTTTGAACTTTGCAGCTTTCTTAAACAACAGTAAGGTGTAATACTTCTTATTGAAAACTAGAGTTCGGGGACCTCATACCTCCATGAAGTATTTATTGCTTTTTTGTGGATGGTATGTATGTTTATAGTCGGTTGTATTTGAGAGTAATGGTTATAAATGTTACGGGAAAGTAGTGGTGTATTTATTTAATGACACAGAGGATGTCCATCTGATTAGTAATTATTAAAATGTGACACTTAATTGTGTAATGTGCGTTTAAGAGGTCGACGGCATATGGTAGCGTGGTGTTCCTTAAGCTTGATGTTTGGCATTTGAACTGTCTAAGGTTGTCAGCATTATTGAGGTTCGACTATGTGCCTCAGAGCGGTGTGGTGGGAGGAAGTTGGGAAACTCAGAAAGAAGACGGGATGTGGCCAACTTTAGTCAGAACAAGGAGGTTAAAGAAAGAAGGTGATTTGATTTTCCACCAATATGTCATAACATCAGCTGTTCACACGGTACAAAAACGAGATGCACACTTTCCTCTGATAGCCCTACATCAACTGTAAGATGAATACTTGGCGCCAACCCCATCTGCTAAAAAACAAGTACCATTGGCTACGAAAGAGACAACTAACAACTGTCCCTTATCGTAACGAAATCAGAACATCTGTATCGCCCATAAAACTTCTGACACCCAACCCATCTAAGATGAGAGGACCTAATGGCATTTTAATCACCATGTCACTCAAATCAGCAGTACAGTATGTGAGACATCCATACCTGTTAAGCATTACCGTTAAATGTACCTCAACTTCTTACAATTATACTTACGCTTCACATCTCCATGATATCCTAAGCAGACATAAATAAAACTAATTATCATATTCAAAAAACTCGGGGTTCCCCAAACAGCTGTCATACAAATCACCTCACTATCTGCTTGGAGCTAAGCCCATTAACAAACACTTAAAGCACGATGCCTGTTCCAATATATCGCAGATATAGGGGGGATTTCTGATATTATTACATCGATTATAACGACAGATACGGCGCCCAAAATCACATCGATTCGAGCTTTCATCACAGCCCACCAACACAACAAGTATGAAACCAATCCATCCAGCCGTTCTTGAGTAATCTTTTACACAGACAGAGACACATAACAGAAAATATAACCTCCATGACATTTCATGGAGGTAACTACTGTGCCAACTGTTACAAATATTTCAAACAGTCCTAAGCAGACATAAATAAAACTACTGGGGGTTCCCCAAACAGCTGTCACCTCACTATCTGCTTGCAGCTAAGCCCATTAACAAACACATACAGCATGATGCCTGTACCAATATATCTCAAATATAGGGGTGATTTCTGATATTATTACATCGATTATAACGACAGATACGGCTCCCAAGATCTCATCGATTCGAGCTTTCATCACACCCCACCAACACAACAAGTATGAAACCAATCCATCCAGCCGTTCTTGAGTAATCATCTACACAGTCAGACAGAGACACATAACAGAAAATGTAGGTAATAAGAGGACTACAAATTCACTACATGTCGTTTGAGGGAGTGGGGGGGGGGTGCATGGGCGCAAACTTGGTTGGGACACTAATCGATGGGTAATTATTATCTAGACATTTCTTCTTAATGTCGCTAACGTTAATTCTATCAATAACTACACTTCTTTTATTGCTGTATTTATTGTCAAGTTATACGATTAACAGGTGTAATAAAGATATTCACTAACAAAATTCAACAACAGTATTTGGATTCTTCCGGGCAGGTAGTTAATGTAACTCTTGAAGTAGTAATAGATAACCAGAGATCTCCGTGTTTAACCTTTATCTTTCAAGAGAGCCCATGCGCGTAGAAAGCAAACATTGAGTGGACAACGCCGACAAACGTATAATAATTGCTGTAACAAGAACACTCCACGAGCCATTGTCTCGTGACTTTTTCGTTTGCGTTTGTGCTCGGTTATTCGACTTTGAACGCCCTGGCGTCTCAGATTCACTGAGTCGCCATTTTTTGACGCGTTGGAGGTAGAAAAAACAGGACTTCTGTCAGCAGCGTTTTGTCACTGTTCGGGAAGAACGTGCGTCTTTTTATGAAACAGCGTGGCCGCCGACATTGGTTGGGATAGATGACCAGCAATGCTTTAAAGGGACGTTCACTTCGATAGGAAATATGTTCGGGAATTCAAAATTCAGACTGCCTGGGCTTGGAGGCTCTGGCCGAAACAGCAGAGAAAATAAAGAAGACGTCAAACCCAGCGCACAGATGACTGGCTACGTGACCATCACGGATCTTAAAGACGAGAACCAGCGCCTTAAGGAACAACTGGCAGAGCTGAACCAGACCATTGGCAACGTGAAGAAAGTCTCCGAGGACGAAAAGACGGGTTTGAAGAGGAAACTGTCAGAGAAAAATGCAGAAATTGAAGAACTGCGAAAGGAGGTAGGTGTTCTCGTTCGTTTACGACAGTTTGCTCGTCTTGAAATGATATGGCATATGTTGCAGTCTGTACTTTAAATCATAAAAAACTAATAAAAGATAATCCTTTATCCATATGTGATCAATTCAATACAAATAGTCGTATTTTTTCAACTCCAAGCAAAATATGCTACCTCTTGGCTTATAAAGTCAACAAGGAAGTAAGACATGTGAAAAAGTTAGGGATTGTATTCGCATCAACACACCGATGTTCTAATCACTGTTCACTCTATTGTCAGGTGGCAAGGCTACAGTCGGTTCTTCAACCCCTGATGCATACATCAAGTAAAAAGTTAAAGAAGCTTGCGGTGTCTGGTGTGCCAATCGAAGAGTCTGAGATCATAAAGGACCTGCCGAGAAATCCCAAGGTGTCCGGGTGAGTGGTTTCATAGATGATATATATTCTACATATTTTTATTGTGATGTAGACAAACCTTGGTTGTGACGATC
>NC_049981.1:23627882-23675128 GCF_000003815.2 Branchiostoma floridae | reverse complement strand
TGACGATTCAAGGATCTAAAAGAAAAGACGGTAAACGTTGTAACAGACCATGGTCACAACAAGCATGTCGATATTCGTAGCGACAATGAAGAGCTAGCTTCTTTTATAAGACTAGATATACCTATTTAAACATGAATAAAACGACTAAGGTCTAGAAAATGTTTCATATCCAGATAATAAAAAAAATTATCACTAAAAACAGAAACACTTGTTGTTTAATTTGTAAACAAATAACCCTGCGTGTGCCGCAGTTGTGGAGGCCTGCTGTACGTGATGACTAGAGTGCACTACAAATACATTTTGATACTTATAAATCAGCTATAAACGCGCCGTACATAATTAGCTCTGATAATATGTACATAGTCTTATATTTTCTCTCAATAGTGTGCATCTGAAACTTTTTGGTAGTGCCCATTCTTTTGTTGCTTTCAACGCGAGTACACAATACAAACATTATACATAGGACACTACGTAATGAAATGTATGCATGTATGTATATATGTATGGTAAATCAAGCATGCACTTTTGTAGCTTTACACAGTACTTGTGTTGACCGGTGCGAACACTCATTATAGTCTGTACACTATAGTTACCTACAAGGCACTTTTCTGGCCTGTTTACACTGTAAGCATTATGGGGGTCGCTCAGGGGGCAATTCGCGTCCTAATAAGTAACTAAACATAACACATCAGCTGCTAAACTCAAAGATTTATAAACGCCCAATACGTACAAAGGTTATGTTTCTCGTAGGTAGTGTCTATATGTCTGTATGTATGTTTGTCAAGAGGCGATGGATTGTCATGAAATTTGGAATACAAATCATGACCTGTTGATATCACAGAATGATTCTGTATATTTTATGTCCAGTAAAAACCCTACAGTACCGCTTGTTCCTGTGTATAAGTTACAACTGCCTAGAAAATTGAATTTTGGCGTGAACTGATAATTTCAACATCGACAAAAGGAGCAGTTGTTTCTAGTTTATTATATACATATATATAATGGCTAAAAGCTCGAGATAGAGCTAAGATGTGCTGGTAAAGTATGCATCTGGTTAATTCATCTCTATTTTAGACTCCATGAAAGTATGAAACAAAATCAATCATGAAACCCTATAAATGCGTAAAGTATTTGGCGTGTTGGGAGACATCCATACGGGTGACAACTGTTTGAAATAACAGACAACAAAACTCAAGTGAACATGAATATATTACAAGAAACGTAGAGCAGCGCTATTTCCGCGTGGACTCCAAATGTAGGTATGAGATATAAGAATAGTTCTCACGCTATATTCCAAACCTACATTTTAGGAACTTTATTCAATGCAGTATGATGCAATCATCTTAACATGCATTTGTTAACGTGATTATATTCATCTTTGTCTACTTAAGAATTTCAAACGGCTGCCTTGGACAATATATATTTTATGTGAGAGCTACATACATCACTAGAGACTTTCATCAATTTTTCTCTGCTTTAGAACAAACACAAGATTCGGTGCACTTGCACTACTGGAGCTTTACGTGCTCTTTCCCATGCCCCCATCACATGGGTGTCACTTATCAATATCTAACGTAGTCTGTGTGGAATGTATTGGGTAAATAATGGCACTCAAACATCGTGCAGATCAATTAAGTTATAAAAAGGAGCATGCAATCAATTATTCTTTATATGCGAGTCAATTCAATTCAATTCTGTGTGTTTTTTTCTTCTGGAGGGTATACTTTTTAAATAGAACTTTTCCTTTATCATAAAAAGATGGAAACGTTGATATATTTGCCGGTGAACGAAATGTTTACATGTACCACCATGGCACATTTTGTATTATCCTAACTAATAAACATGATCAAACAAAGAGGTGTGATACGGTTTTTAAAAATTATTTATATAAGAAAGTGTGCAGCAAAGGGCCCAAGTCTTTGGGGAAATTTTCGATATTCGGACTTTGAAAGTGAAGCTAATTGTCTTGGTGCCATTTTTTATCTCCACACTAAAAAGCTTCTTTAAATTGCTTTCAAAATATCTATGAAATGAAGTTAATTGAGAGCTTCTCTTGTACCAGTTAATTGTGTTTTTTTCATATCACAAGTGTCAAGATGTTGATCAAGGCGGCCATCTTGAATAACGACTTTCTGAAGTATCTTGAGGAGGACCAGATCGACACCATAGTGGACTGCATGTACAAGAAGGAAGTCCCCGCTGGGACAAAGGTCATCACTGAGGGCGAGATGGGGCTCCACCTGTATGTCACAGAAGGTACTGCAGTCTCGATGGAATTCTATTACGCCGATGTATTTGGACATGATACATAAAGCTTGGGACACCTCTCGGGTGTAGAAGCTCCTTGAATGTAATTGCCAAGAAAAGGGACATGCAACAATTGAAACTTACACAGTGTTAACCTCGGTGTAGATAATCAAAATGAGAATTAGTAAATGGAAGGTGTGGTGTAAGGAACAAGAACATTTCAACCTCTGTGTCAATGATTAATTCAACCTCAGCGTCAACCGTTACTTTTCGTAGTTAGACTTGTCTATCTTCCACCCTGCGATTTCAAATGATATCAGATCGCAAATATTTCAACCATTTTTCAAACCTCAGAGGGTGAGCTTCAGGTGTCTAAGAAAGGCGAGATACTGAGGAACATGGGCAGACAGACGCTGTTTGGGGAACTGGCTCTGTTGTACGACTGTGAGCGCACTGCAACAGTGCAAGGTAAGTCTTAAGTTTTTAAAACTCCCTTGTATAAACCGTTTTAATGAAAGATGGCAAAGACGAAGGGGAGCCATAATATTGTATTACCACATCATATCATATCATCATGTAGTCAGACTGTGTGAACCAATCGTCACAAGCCGTTTGCATTTCTATTGTTCATACAGCCATGACGATATCAGCACTACTTTGTTCACTCTGGTTAATTATGTGATAACAGTCAGGCATTATCACATTATAAACGCATCAGGGTTGATAGTAGAATACTGTTGAGTAAATAGCAACGTTAACAGTTATAAGTAATTATAATATGAAAGAATTATTATTTTCATATTCACTCATTAAATCATTCATTTCGATTCATTCATTCTTTCCTTACATTCAAACAAAATTGATACTAATGTTTGAGTCTGACTTATTCAATTCGATAATATTTGAATGTAGCGTTAACGTTAGGTTAAACGTTTGATCTTGTTTTGGTAATTTCCCAGCACTGACGCCTGCTAAGCTGTGGACAATTGACAGACGGATTTTCCAGCTCGTCATGATGAAAACCACCAAAACCAAACGTGAAGCATACGTGTCATTTCTCAAGAGGTAGTTCGCTTCTTCCTGTATAGTTTTCCTTTCTATCAAGTCGATTGTTTGAACGCAACGTCACATTAATCATGCTGGATTATTTACTCAGGTAGAGTATTATGTTTGTGCGAGAGGATAATGTAGATTCCATATATGTAACGGTAACTACACATACAAGAACTACATAAATAATCACCCGGCCACTTCTGGGTTGAACCATTTAGCAAGGCGAACAATACATACTTCCCTGTCACATGAGTGATAACATCCTAAAGTAAAATGACATTTGCGCATCATTGTAATGATATGTACCTGAAGGTTTTACATAACGTTTTTATTTTTTATTTGAAAGCACGTCGTCAGTAATCCTTAATATTTCAAGAATGATTCTGATATCAAGCCGTCGACAATGTTCTCTCCACAGCGTGCCACTGCTGCAAACCGCATCAGAACAAACACTTGTGCGGATCGCAGAATGTTTGGAGGAGGTAGACATTTTCTGTCTTTTTTTGGTAACGCTTTAGAACGGAGCCTTATTTAATCATCACTTTACTAGTTGCACCAAGTCGTTCCAACTCAGAACAGTGCATTTTATTAGTGCATAAATTCACAACTATACGGATCTTAGTCCATATTGGCTTCATCAGAACTCAATTGTGTGTTTATTTTCTGTTTATGAAACGTACGAACAGGGACAGTACATTAGCTGTATTAGAACTCAATTGTTGTTGTTGTTTTCTGTTTAGGAAACGTACGAACAGGGACAGTACATTGTACGTCAGGGGGAGGTCGGAGATTGCTTCTTCATCATCATGGACGGCGAGGTGGGTTCAAAATCAACTCTGTATCGTTTTTGTAGCGTATCTCAGTATTTCTACATAGTAGTCATCTTGGTGACTGAAATCGCGGCTATATTGATGTCGTTCCCAGGTTCGTGTGACCGAGAAAGTTGGGAACAGGATCCAAGAGAAACGGAAGCTCAACCGAGGAGACTACTTTGGGGAAAAGGCACTTGATGGCAATGGGTACGGGCTTACTGTGTGCTATATTGAAGTACAAAAATTGTTGATCAATAAAATATTGATCTTGAAAATGACACTTTAACGCGCCGTTGATTACAAATTCTGAACTTTTTGATGCACCTTTGTTGTAATCTCAATGTCTATCCTATTGCATGTATCATTGGTAATATATTAATATTCATTGACACAAAAGTAAAACGACCTTTCAAGGGCCCTTACGGCTTTATAACATGCAGACAAAAATTGGATACAAATGAATTAACATACATTGAAGTATATGACTAATCTACTTGTTGAGTCCAACGTGTTGTTTACACTACCGGTTCTAGGAACTATTGAAGTAAAGGCTCCTCTTTCTAGAATGTAATGGAAAAGTAAGCTGAAAGACAAGTTAAGAGCTTTGACTGCTTATTTTTACATCGTCACAAGGTGGCGTATCAGAGTTATAAATTTGACTTCCTGACTTATTTTTTCCGGTTTGTGTTTCATTAGGGATGTGAGGACTGCAAGCTGCATAGCGGAGACTGGCATTGTCAAGTGTCTGCTTTTGGACAGAGGGTGACAAAGCATTTGTGTCGTTTATCTGTCCGTGTAACGTTTCGGGGCACTGTATAATCATTTTCGTTTTGTTTTTTGCCTTGCCGCCGAGGGCGGCGAGGCTTTACGCCAGGTTTCTTCCATGGTTCCATGGACGGACCTGTTAACCTTGCTCTTCCAAAGACCCTTTCAAAGGCCCTTCCAAATCGCCTTTCTCATGGACAAGTTTGACGGCTTAGACAGACAATGGTACATCCTCGTTGAATTTTAAACCGTCCATTTTACGTATTTGTTTCTGTTTGCGGTCGGTTCTAAAAGCATTTAATATTTGGTTACATTGAATGAATGAAGCGTTTGTATGGTAAAATTCCAAATTCATTTTGAGTGGCATAAAATCAAGTGCATTATTTCGCAAAAAAAATGCATTAGCTATTCATAAAGATCAAATTATTCCCGAATCAGGCTAATAAATTGTATGTGAATATATAAGTAGCCATGACGTCCTCAAAACGTTGGAGAGACCTTCTGAGACCGCAGCAAAACGCTAACGTGAGTTTAGGAGAGCGCCAGCTCAAATCGTCACACGAGAAGTCACAATAGATAATATTTAGGATCATTTTGTTATATTTCAAATATCAACCCTAGTCCTGCGGCAAGCAATAACTTTTTGCTTGCAATGCATATTCTATATGCGCCGCATTTAAGAACGCATGCCTAAGAAACTCCGGTGTGAGTCGAATCTTACATCAGGTTTGTGTTTTGTTGCCAATCAGAGCTTGTAACATGCCTTTCCCGACATTATTTTGCTGGGCTCTCGTCTCATTACAAACTTTTCACACAAATAACAGTTGATTAGACATTTTTCGGAAGATTAGACATTGGAATCTTTGAATCTTGGAATGAACGGACGTTATTCTAGTTATACCCTACATTTGGGTACCTGTTAATACAACCCCCGCATGGTGAGAGTTGGGCATGGCTTAGTGGTTAGTGCGTTGTCCCGCGAAAGTTTCAACCCCGGTTCGAATCCATGGACGGAAAGTTTTTTTTTTTCAATTGTCCTTTTACCTTTTTTATAACATCCATTTGATGTAAGAATATTTTCGTCTTGCGACCAGAACCGTCAAAACCCACCTTTGGGACTTTTTGGTCTGCATTTACAAGAGTGCATGTTTAGGTAACAGTTACGTTTATTTTTTTTTCAGCCGACCTACTTTTTCCTGACGATATTCCTACCACGCGGCAAGGCACAGCTTTTTTAAAAAGATTTCTTGTTTAAACTAGAGTTCACATCAGACGTCGTTGCATATGATTAAAAAAAGAAAGATCATTATGTTGATCTAGAGTGTCATAATAAAATGTCCATTTTACAGACCTTTCCTGCAGCTGATAGGTTCTCTACAAGAAATGAAAGAAGCTCTTGACAGGTAAGGGATTGTTTCTCGAGAAATATTACATTATTTGAGGCTCATAATTCTTTGCGTGTTACGTGTGTCCGCAACTGTTTTAAAGAAACATCGTTTTAATATAATGTTAACATTGTTTTAGTATAATGTTAACATTGTTTTCATTAATAGTGGTAGCATTACTGGTGACTTCCTATCTATAGTTTAAGTTATTCTCTACAGTAGCAAAATGTACTTGTTAATCTTGTTAACAGGTGTAATTTTGAAATGTACACATTTTTGTTTTGTTTTGTTTGCTCACCTATCCAGACGTCCAGGTTCCCTACCACGCCCCCGTTCAGAGTACGTGGACGAACAGATACTGCTGACAGATCTGGAAACCATCGCCACTCTTGGAGTTGGTGGTTTTGGGCGTGTCAAGTTGGTAAGTACAGTCTGGACTATCACAGCACGTTTTATGCAACGCATACGAAGTTGTATGCTTATAGGGGAGGGGATAGTGTACGTGTGGTTTCACGGCGGGCGGTGTGATTAAGCATTGTTAGCAAAGTGGAAGTAAAGACGTTTCAGGTTCGTATGCGTAGTTGACCGCTGAACACCTTCTTGCTCTTTGAAGGTGCGATGGAAGGACAAGTCTTTTGCCCTGAAGTGCCTAAAGAAACGACACATCGTCAACACCAAACAGCAGAAGCACGTGGCCTCGGAGAAGGCAATCATGATGTCAGCAAACTCACCCTTCATCGTCAAGTAAGATAGCTTTCTTTGCTTGAATTATAGTTCCTATCCATGGCTGAAAAATAGAATAACAAACAACGATTTTCTTTCGACTGGCATTGCCTTTAAGTTAATTCTTATACTAGTTCTCTTCTATAGATCTAACATGATATGTTCTTCGTTGGCAGACTGCATCGTACATTTAAGGACAACAAATATGTCTACATGCTGATGGACGCGTGTTTGGGAGGTGAGCTTTGGAGCGTGCTAAGGGACAAGTAAGTATGAAGTTCTCAGTAAAAGCGATTCCGTTTAAAATATCTCCATATGGTAGAAAGCATGTTGATGTCACCCAGAGCGATGCTGATCTCGTACAGTCTGACGCCAAAACCTCGCGAGATTCTACAACGAATGCTAAAGACCAACTAATATTTTTCTTGCATATGCCATAAATGATGTATTGAAATGCCAGACTAGGTTACTATGAAGAGTATCATTGCACCATTTGTACATGTAACAGGATCTTGCTTATTTATTTGTTAGTTTGTATTTGATTGATTGTTTGTTTGTTTGTTTGTTTGTTTCAATCATTGCCATTCAACTGTTTTCAGACAGTCCTTTCCTGACGCCACGGCTCGGTTCTGCACGGCTTGTGTGATTGAGGCTCTGTCTTATCTACACCACATGGGGATCGTCTACAGAGATCTCAAGCCTGAGAACCTGCTCATCGACCACAAGGGCTACGTCAAACTGGTGCGTTAAAGGCAAAGAACTGTTCCTTGTTTAGTGGGTCTGTTCAATGCAATGCCATTTGACTCCGTCTAGGCAATGAAGTAAGTTGCTAGATGGTGGGAATTATCATGCTTGGAGACAGCGATAAACATTGGTTTTGCAGGCTCTTCCTACTAAAATAAGACGGTACAAGGGCGACACCTATCAGAAAAGAATTGTATAACATAAACAAAAAATGTTATTGGCCAGTGTCAAACAACATTTTTATATTGCACGTCTTTACCTTTTCCTTGGGTAAGAACCGATAGTATAACTGATGGCAAACGGGAAAATAGATACAACACCGAAGGTGATATAGCATGTCTTTAATTGACTTACCTTTGTTTGTCGTAGTGTGACTTTGGATTTGCCAAGCAGATCGGCTATGAGCGCAAGACGTGGACGTTTTGCGGCACCCCAGAGTACGTGGCCCCGGAAATCATCCTCAACAAAGGTCATGACCTTTCTACTGACATCTGGTCCATCGGCATCCTCATGTACGAACTCCTGACAGGGATGTAAGTTCAGAGATGGTTTCCGTTCTGCACCTCACTTCTGTACCGCTAGGAGTGCCCCTTTTCTGTGTGGCGATTTTGAAAATAGCAACAGTGCAATACCATTAAATTGCTTAATTACTCAGCAACTTCACTCCTCAATATATAAGTATAAAGTACCAGCAAGAGTTACAATTTTGATCAACCGTCTGCATCTACAGTCAAACCTGTCTATAGTGGCCACTCAAGGGACTGGTCAAAATTGGCCACTATAGAGAGGTGGCCACTATAGAGAATATGCTAATTAGTTGACCACAAGCAATAAGTTACACATGGTTTTAGTACCCACTGATCTTTATTCACATAATGCAGTACTGTACATGTACTGCAATGATTTTTTTACACTGTATGTATTAAGAAAACAAAAGCTATAAAAAGTTTTAAATGTTCTACAGTTGATATTGTCTGAAGAGACCGGTATCGTCAAATTTCTTTGATCTTTCGTCTTGTATCCTTCGATACTTCGCCGTCCGCTCGCGTTCACACGTCAGATGCGCCCATTATGCTAATGTGGTACTCACAAGAAAAGTCTCGTCATTTTAGACTTATCTCTTAATAAATGTAAGAATAAAATCCACCATAGTCTGAAGTTCATATCAGTTTGTCTTCCTAACAATTTTTTGAAGGAAGTTTTTGTGATGTAAATTAACCTAAGCGATAGTGTATTAGAACGTAACTTTAACACAATTTACCTCCGTAATATTGGTGTTGTCTATTGACCTTATATGACCTCGTTTGTCAGCGGGTATGGGTAGCGCCAGTTTACGAAGTTTTGTTTTGAAAATAAGTCAAAGAGGTTTTAAATCCGGCGTAGGGTGACGATACGGCCGCTGTATATGGCCGAACGCGTGCCGAAACATGGATCAGCGGTCCGCGTGGCCGTAATCGGCAGTGTTTTTGTACCTGCGGGACCGGAAATCGTGTGGCCGTGGCCGCGTTGGACAGGTGGCCGCTAAGCCTATTTCTTAATCATTACGAATCCAAGGGACCGACAAAAAGTGGCCACTATGGGCAGGTGGCCGGTATGCAAAGGTGACCGCTAATACAGGTTTGACTGTACCAGTCCATGTTTCTAATTTACTCTGCTTAACATACACAGTGATATCCATATTGTAATTTACCCTTGTCTTGAAATTTTAGGCCTCCATTTTCTGCAACGGACCCGATGAAGACATACAACCTGATTCTCAAGGGTATCGACAGTATCGACTTCTCCAGGAAGATCGGCAAGATGGCGAAGGATCTTATCAGACGACTCTGCAGGTCAGTAAACCAGAAACATAGATTACGTCATAGAATATCATGTTACTACATGTCTTTGTCTGTGCTATCATGCTACAGTTCAGGTAAAAGTTATAAAACTTAAGTTGATTACGGGATTTCGTTTTACTTTTATCTATGGCATTATGCTTCATCAGTTCGTGTAAAAGGTACGAGTGGTATCAGGTTACTTATATCTTTGCGCAATATGCTTCCGTTTGTGTGTGAGGTATAAAACACATGTAAATGTGGTATCATACCGACAGTCTGTTTGATCACTGGATTCTCAATATGATTGATGTTTTGGGATTTCCACAGAGAGAACACCGCCGAGAGACTGGGCAACCAATCAAAAGGGATCGTCGACATCAAAAGGCACAAGTACGTTTGATGTATCATTGTCCCCCGAAGTCGAAAGTAACATTGTTGTCTCCAATTTTTACAGTTTGTTGCCTAGTGCCAAATGCAGTATCTCTTGTTGTTACCTCGTACTTTTTTTCACAAATTTTCAAGTTAAGTCAATGTGCAGTCTTTGCTAGCATGGCAAAAGGACACATGCTAATGGTTGCATGACAACGAGAGAATTGTTTCAGTTACTTTTTTAGTAACTAAACTTGATCAAGCTTTATGCAAAGACCTGTCCATGCACCATTGATTTCCTTAAGCCATCATTTTCCTGCAATTTTGTTTGTTTTATGTCTTTTAATGAAAAATGGCATTTACTTTTATTTTTATGAAATATTTAACTATTGCACACAACTAAAGTTTGCTACTAGTACTTCTGGGGAGCATTTGAGAGCTCTCCCTACAGCCCAGTGAATTATGATCTTCTTAGAGTTCTTTTGTCACATGACTGATGATGTTCACTATTAAGTGATATCAGACAGTTATACACACATTCACATTTCCGTGCACTCCTTTTAGATGGTTCCATGGGTTTGACTGGGAAGGTCTGATCAACAAGACGATGTCTCCTCCGGATCACCTAAAGCCACAGGTGGGTGTAGGATGTCATCGGTATTGAATTAAATGCCAACAACCCTGACCAATGTCTGAGGTGCATGTACGAGTAGAATGCTTGCGTCACGGAATGCCCCTTTGTGCTCTCGCAGATTGCATGACGTAATCATTCTAGGACTACAAGACGATTGAAAAAATGGCATTTGACCTATTATTTACGTCATGCCTCCAGAAGGTGACGTGTTTTGACGTGTTCTCGTATATCTGCGTATACAAGTTGTAATATTTTGCGACATGCTTGATAAAATCATGTAACTGACCCAAGATGAAAGCCTGAAACCCTTCGCAGTCCAGCCAATGACACAAATAGTTCACGTAATGATTACAAAATCAGTCGGTCTCTAATAGGACTGTGCGAAATTGGGCCAAAAGTTCGGTAACATACCCGCTTTGCCTGCAATGTATTATCTGCCAAAAATCTTAGGGTAAAGTCAGGATAAAGTAACTGCAAGGTAAAGTAACGGCACTTAACACTTAGCATAACATATGCCAAATAGCCGTTCCAGCGTCTTTTCTGAAGATGTGGCGTAAGTGTGAACGGTTGGCTTGAGGTTGTCCTTCCCCACATAATATGCCAAATAGCAGATAGTCATTTGCCATATCTTTTACATCTACCTGGATGTCTAACCTCTATTGCCGTGAACACTTTGCAGTTCTGGAATCTTCGTTGAGATACGACCATGACCATTGATTTTCTGTCCTTTGTGTTCTATTTCCAGATTAATGGTCCGTTTGATGCCTCCAACTTTGATCCGTACCCGGATGACAATGAAAACCCCCCAGACGAACTGTCTGGCTGGGACATTGACTTTTAAGTCATGTTGTCTCGCCCAGCCAATTAAGGCCAGAGAAGATGCCTTCGGGAAGATTATCTTAGTCAGAACCACCATTAGGGCACTTTTAATCAAATAGATCAGCTACCCTGCAATCATTACGAGAGTCACGCTGTATCTAATGATGGTAGAAAGGAGACGACCTAATTCCCCCCAGGATATCGTTCAGAAAGAATCAGAGATGCAATCTCTCGTTCTGATGATTACCAATGGCAATTTAGGTCAATCTTTGACCCATTGTTCACGTCATGCTTCCAGAAGGTGACGTGTTCTGGGCAGCCGGGGTCTGTCTTTCTAAGGCAAAACAGACATCTTTTCTTGAAATTCTTTTACATAGTTCATCTACATACAAAATTTCAGATGTGATCAGAGTTTCATCAACTATGCAAAATATTTCCATGTGAGAAATAATTAAGAGTTTATGACCCACCTCGAGGTGTATACGGTGACATAATGCATAACCTATATTCAATTATACGGTTTTTAATCATTCTCTTAGTCTACGCCATTGACATCAAACCCTGATTAGAATGAGTATAATACATTGAAGCTAAAGGTTGCTTTATGAATATCTATTTTGCTCTTATAAAGATAAGGACTGTCTGGTATCACACGCTACAAGATCTATCGTGTGTTATCTGCAATTTTTGACATATAGATCTGTATACGTTTGTTCGGACATTTTTCGTAACGATGATGTACAGCAACCAAGTTGAACAAAGATGATACTTTATGATATAGCTAACTGATAGAAAATCTCCTAAGCACAGAGTTATGCACTTGAAAGTGGTTTCACACTATCGAATAAATGTACGTAGTAATACAATGAAGTGATGTGTTTTCAACAAATGTAACCGCAATGCCATTCATGTCTTATACAACTGTTCGTTAGCCTGGCTAAATTACGCATCTAGCAGCTTACCACTTGCCAGGCCGCTATAGAAGCTTGGAGACCAACACCGCTGAGTCAGAAGAATGGAAAAATCCTAATCCTATTACAGATGAACCAATTATCGTCAGGCTGAGAACTGTCTATAACTATGGTCTTTGAGGCTGCGAAAGGCAACGAATGCTGAGCTCGTATTGGTACTTTTTTTTCAAATAAGTCTCCTGACTCAGGGGTGAACAAATAAAATCTCTTGGTTCAGAAGATTGAGTAACACAGGCTAATCTGTATGGCATCTAAACGTTACAGGATGACGAGGCACTAGCGGCTAGTCCCTGTTCCATTTAACCTATAGTCTACGTTGTGCACATAAAGACACTAAAGGTATAACGGCAAACATTCTGGACTTCATTTTGTACGGCTTGACTTCTTAATCGTTACATTAAAGTTTCCGAAAATTCTGAATTTTCTAAAAGATTTCTGACGACTTTTTGTACTGACAGTTAATATTTGTCAAGGACACTTGTCAAACACGACATTGATAAGGACATTCTTCTGTCTTACTTTTTGATTCCCTGTGGAAATAAAAGCAGCATGAGATAGGGGAATCAATCAAAGTTTTGATATGTGGGTATGATTGACATCATTCAATTATAACTACACCAGTACTATCAGTGCGTTTCTAGTTGCTATGCATATGTGGCTGCCCAGTAAATGATGTTCAATACTACGAAAGTAAAAGGGAACATGATTCGCGAGATCTTGTCTATTCGGTTCACATTTTCGTCTTTGATGAGTTTCTCGGTGATCTCAGAAAGGGACAATCTCCCTCCAAATGTTCGGAACCACCCTAGCCTTCCCATGTCCAAAGACTGGATGAATGAGTTCCTTCTCGGTTCCTCGTTACTCCGAGGAGGATCGTCAAGCATTGAGTTTCTTCGTCTCTTGCCTGAAAGTCCAGACACATTTGCTAAATGATCACGCCGTTTCTCTGACTGCGTTCTTCTTGGTCGCGAGGGAAACGTAGCTGCTTTTGCAAACCCCCTCTGTTCGTCAGGCACAAAGTCGTCCCCACTGCGCATGCGTATCCGCCCGTTCCCTGTTATCGTTCTGACGTCATCATCATCATCACCATCAGTATCTGGGTATCTCCTACCGAATGGGGCGCCATGCTTGCGGACAAATTTGGAGTAAGAACTTCCCATCATGTCAGCCACGTCAACGTAATATCTATGTGGTCCCTTCCGCTTTATCCCCTTAACGCAGGGTATTTTCTGCATCCCGAACGGCGTCTTGCAATCAGGGCAACAGTCCACTCCACAGTTCCTAACAGTAGTGTCGTTTAGTCTCGATCTTGAAGTGCAATTTACTTCTTTCTCCAGTACTTTCTTAGGAGCTGTCGTTCTTTCAATAGTCTCTTCGATTATTTCAATGTCTTTGGAGTCTCCCCCGATACCTTCTTCGTTGTCAAAGTCCGTTACTCGAAGCCGTCTTCTTATCTTACCAGTGGAGGTGAGGTCTACGATGTCGTCAGAATCATCAGAGTCGTTCATCTGATGTATAATCCCTCCAGCAGGCTGTACCCTCCCCATCTCCATCAAGTCACCGTTCCGCTCCTGTGGTTGGGTAATAAAAGTGCCAAGGAAAGGCAGTTAACATACATAACGTTATCAGGATGTTCTTAGGAAATCTTTTGTACTAGTGCGATTATGCGTGGTGGGGAACCTTGGCCCTTTGACGTGTCAATTTTTCTGTGTGTCGATTTTCCTATCAAACGCACCGTTCGTGAAAAGCGTTAAATGTCTTGACACTGCCTGGAATACTGTTTTATTGTTGTTCACACACCTCCATAAACGGAAACTCTCCTAAATCACCGGGTTCTCTCAGCTCAGACCGCAATAAGGCACCGGTGTTATAAATGCCTTCTTATAGATGTCTTATACACCAGAATATGTTTAGCTTAAGTTATACACCACTTACACATATTTCACTTTTTAAAAGGTAGTCTCCTCGCCAAAAGGTTTATTCTAGTACATACTCAGGCATCTTTCTGAAGTCTAACCTTACGACAAAACACATTTGTAGCGGAAATGCCAGAGGTAATCATCCATGAATCACTCGGGAAGCAAATTAGATTTGGCCAAGTGAACTACGAACAAATAGTGTAGGTAGAATGTCATGTGCCACGCTTCATCTTGTTTGTGTCTAATCATCCTCGCTATGTGAGCTCCATTTTTTACCCACTACGTTGCTGTATTAGCTCCCGTTTTGGTGAGCAAGGCTAAGATGATAATTGCAATCAAAACGAGTTGCTCACAAACTATGAACATCCGTTCATCCCTTCTTAAGTTACCCTGTTTCAAAGTTGAACATAAACAAACAGGCCTGCATTTCCTAGATAAGCTGCTGGGGGTCCATGCCAACATTACTTACGCTAGGGTCACATTTCCAAACCTGGGCGCGGCCGGGCCGTTTGCGGGTAACAAAATATATACAAAGTAAAAACAAATAGTCATATCCATGATTTATGATTATTACTTGATGTACAATTTCATTTTTCGTTCCCGAGAACAGCCGGCCCTACTGGGCCCAGGTTCGAAAATGCAACCATACATCTGATTCCCAAGACACTTCAGAACCACATATCAAACTTGTAACGATCCGTTAATGGGTTCTTGGGTTAAGCTCTTATATCTCAAACACACGGGCGCACACATACACACACATGCTACCAAAACACAACTATTGACAAATGAGATTCAGTCACCTCCTGCAAACTTCGATTGTAAGCAAGTCTCCTCCACTTTCGTCTAACACCTTCCTTCTTTCTTTTCTTCATGGTGGCCGTGTGGTAGTGGTAGTTAACGGCGGCGTACTCCAACAGAGCGCCGAACACAAATATAAGGCATCCCACCAGGTACACGTCAATGGCCTTTACGTACGATATCTTGGGGAGACCCTGTCGCACCGTGGCGTCCAGGTTTGTCATCGTCAGCACAGTCATGATGCCTGCGGGAAACCAACATGGAATATGCAGAAATAATATTGAAATATTCACAGTACAATTCACCTGGAGCTAGGACAATACATCATCATAATGACTCTATGTGTCTTACTCCAGGTCTTTGCTATCTGGCACAGTTAGGTTTACAGACATTATTGTCCCAAAGATTAATAAGAGCTTGTACATCTAGCGGCAAGGATCTGTCAAATGTATCCCATCTCTAAATCAATTACAGATTTCTCAGATATTATTCATCATAAACATGTATCAGAATAAAAAAGGAGCATATATCACAAGATTCAAATGTCGTGACTATTGACAATCTTGTTTAGATATGCTGATTTATATCGATTTGAAAGTGTCTTCTATAGATCAACAATGACACTTTAAAGCGAAGCTTACGGGGGTTGAATAAATTCGCCGTTGTATATCGATTTGTAGGGCACATAAAATTCGTACCTAGAATTGCTTGTAGCAAAATATTTTTGTTTCACAAAAATGAATTTATGCCTACCTTCTCGGCCGTTATAGTTATTCAGAAAGAACCCATAATCACTCCACACTAAATGTTTCTTGGTGGGAATACCAGCAACTTTTATTGACTGGCATAAAGCATAACAAATACGACAAACTTTACAAACCAAAATGGAAATAATTTTGCACAAATTGTCATGCCTGACATATACGATCATTACACTTATTGTGTATCTGAAAATGTTTTACAAACGTTGTAATATTATAACCAACAATCAATCACGATTTTTCCACCCGCCTACAACAAATTAGCATTCGTGCAAAGTTGAATATACTTGCAGCAAGAATGGTAAGGTTACTCCGGCAAAAGAAGAAATAACGATATGGGCTAACGAGTCCAACAGCGAAGCATAGAAATCACAGCTTGGCACATGAATAGCTATGTGCCCAAGTTAAGTCAGATTGCCGCAATGTTAACAACAACGATAACAAAACAAACACTCTGGGAATATTACAATAACAATAATACCCAGTAGAGCCCTGTAGTATAACACAGTAATCATCGCCAGGAATATGCTAAATGTTTAAATTTGACTAATGTACCTCATGTCCTAACGTGTCTCAAAATCAAAGAGCCTGTGTCTAGGATACTAAGACCCAATAAGTATCCAGACATAAACAAGGAACAGCGAAGATAATATAAGTTGGCACTTGCCACACTTTAAACTTACCAGGTTATTTCTTTAGCTTTGAAGGCAACTATCTAGGAGTCAACAACAGGCTAACCAAATGGATAACCATAAGTGTAAATATGAACAAATGCTAGGGAACTGAATGTACAAAACTTACGTAAGAGTCTATTATGGAGCAAAAGGTGTACATGTCACAGGTTCTGGGCATTTAATATACCGCGAGATGGTTATTAATATGATCTGTAAAGTAACAACGTGTTTCTTAGATCTTCTTCCGTTCTCAGTTAGGTTATGTCAACTGTATCTAGAACATATGCATATGTAACTATCCATATAGCAAGTACGTTAAGGATAATGACACATATCTTGATCGATAAACAACACTTATGCAGATAATACATGGCCGTTCACCACTATACTATCACAAAATTAAGTGTACTACAGTGTCATAGAAAAGTATGACCAGGAGAAACATGTTTTAGCAATCCTATCAATTGGATCTGTTTCAAGGCTGATGAAAGATGTAGTAGTTCTTGAATGGTAACCCTACACTCCTGCAATTTATCAAGGGACAGTCGTGCCCCCAATATTAATCAGTGTAGTAAGGTCGTTGTTGTTTTTGGATGAGTTTTTCTTCTTCCTGTGGTACTCCCACATCCTGATCCCTATCACTGGAAACTGTAAGATCACGTTCATAAGATGCGTATGTGCTATTATCGAACATAAAAACATCAGTAATATAAGTGGGATAACATATGTTCAACTTCCTTACTGCCATCCAATGAAGCGCGGTGATAACTGTTACAACGATGGCACGTGCGCAAGACGTAAAATATCCCACGGGCAACACCAAATGTAATAGTAACCGTCCTTAAAGAAGAAACCTAACAGATGTCTGCTGGTAACACTCCCAGCAGGCTGGTCCTACATGTCCTTCACAAATCACCCCATTTGTAGAGCTGGGCAGTAGGCCTGCTGGTAACCTACCTAGCAGTCCTACATGCCCTTCACGAGTCATCCCTCTTGTAGAGCTGGGCAGTAGGCCTGCTGGTAACCTACCTAGCAGGCTGGTCCTACATGTCCTTCACAAATCACCCCATTTGTAGAGCTGGGCAGTAGGCCTGCTGGTAACCTACCTAGCAGTCCTACATGTCCTTCACGAGTCATCCCTCTTGTAGAGCTGGGCAGTAGGCCTGCTGGTAACCTACCTAGCAGACTGGTCCTACATGTCCTTCACGAGTCATCCCACTTGTAGAGCTGGGCAATGGGCCTGCTGGTAGCCTACCTAGCACGCTGGTGTTGCCCGCCGATGTTGTTCTCGGCAGAACAAATGTTGTATGTTGTAGTAGGGGGAACAATTGAAGTCGTACTAGAAGGAGTGTGGGCAATGACGGCTGAAGGTCCGTTACTTGTCACTTTGCGTTCTTCCTTCCGTCGTTCGGGCTGGCGGTATCGATGGAACTCCGAACAAGGAGAGAAAATAAATCAAGTAATTGATGAAGAATATTTCGATAAAGAAAGTGTAATAACTGTCATGATTCAACATAGTATGTGATCGAATATATTGTGAGATAGTAAAATTCTATGTGATCACTGCAAGAAACATTAAAATAGTATACCTCAATGTAAGGTATAAAATCATCCTTCATATGTATAAAGTACAAACTTAGATGCAGATGACCATATACGAACTATCACTCACTGGCGTCCTTAGGTAACTCACCATCAGGAATCCAGTCTGTTTTAGCGGTAGACTCTCATAACTCAAACTGTGACACACCAAGGTCGACATTCCATGTCCAAGAACACATAATTGAGGGGGGAAATAGCATCCCTCAAATCGACAGTCCTACAGTATCCACGCCAAGGATTAACCTGTTGCCCACACCTCTCACTGTCTCAGATTTTATTCTGAGAATCTCAATCAATAAATAATTGAATAAGAGAATGGCACATAAATAATTGAATAAGAGAATGGCCCGTGAGTCATACAGTCACACAGCCAAATATAACCTATGCTAGCCCTCCTACCTGGTCACACAGGTAAAAAAGATAAGAGAATGGTCTGTGAGTCATACGGTCGCACAGCCAAAATTAACCTGTGATAAAGCTGGCAGGTGGCACAGGTAGATGAAAGAAGAAAATAGTCTGTGAGCCATACGGTCGCACAGCCATAAATAACCTGTGAGTTATACGTTCTCACAGGTAAATAAAAATAAGAAAATGGACTGTGAGTCATACGGTCGCACAGCCATAAATAACCTGTGAGTTATACGTTCTCACAGGTAAATAAAAATAAGAAAATGGACTGTGAGTCATACGGTCGCACAGCCATAAATAACCTGTGTTAACCCTTCAAGCAGGTGGCACAGGTAAATGAAAATAAGAAAATGGACTGTGAGTCATACGGTCGCACAGCCATAAATAACCTGTGTTAACCCTTCAAGCAGGTGGCACAGGTAAATAAAAATATGAAAATGGACTGTGAGTCATACGGTCGCACAGCCATAAATAACCTGTGTTAACCCTTCAAGCAGGTCACAGGTAAATAAAAATAAGAAAATGGTCTGTGAGTCATACGGTCGCACAGCCATAAATAACATGTGAGTTATACGTTCTCACAGGTAAATAAAAATAAGAAAATGGACTGTGAGTCATACGGTCGCACAGCCATAAATAACCTGTGTTAACCCTTCAAGCAGGTGGCACAGGTAAATAATATAAGAGGATGGTCTATGAGTCAAACGATCGATCAGTCAATTATAACCTGTGAGTTATACATTTACACAGATAAATGGGTAGCTGGTTTCACCTGCCGAACAATCCTTCTGGGAACTGAATTGTTACATTTTTACTACTTGAATTCTTCGTTTCTTCTCAGGCGACACCAACTTTTTAGGGGGTGAAATCACACCAGTGGCTATAATGATCTCCCAATCGGTTAAGCAATATGAAAGTTGTGGTGCATATTTTTTAAACATTACAGGTGTTGAGAAAAATGAAGGAACCAGTGATGTTGTCTAATTTGCTCCATATCAAGTCATAAAGGCAGGCGACAGCATTTTTTACATTTCAATAAGAACGAGCCTAATGTGTCCCTGCCTTTGTTTCCACCCTGTAGACAGTCTGGGATTTCTAATAAATCTATGTATTTATAGGGTACAATTCACCCTTGTAGCTACTGGAATACTTCCTTGGTACTTTACCCAGGGAACACGGGATTCCTGTTTAAGAGAATGGTCTAAGAGTCACACAGTCATTGACCCAAAATAACCCGTGGTAACCCTCCTATCAGGTCGCACAGGTAAATAGAATAAGAGAATGGTCTGTGAGCCATACGACCACACAGCCAAATTATACATGTAAGTCCTACTTTCGGACAGGTAAATAGAATAAGAGAATGGTCTGTGAGCCATACGACCACACAGCCAAATTATACATGTAAGTCCTACTTTCGGACAGGTAAATAGAATAAGAGAATGGTCTGTGAGCCATTCAGCACAAGCCAAAATATAACCTGTAAGTCTTACTTTCGCACAGGTAAATAGAATAAGAGAATGGTCTGTGAGTCATACGGTCACACAGCCAATATATAACATGTGAGTCCTACTTTCGCACAGGTAAATAGAATAAGGGAATGGTCTGTGAGCCATTCAGCCACACAGCCGAAATATAACATGTGAGTCCTACTTTCGCATAGGATAATAGAATAAAAGAATGGTCTGTGAGTCATACGGTCACACAGCCAATATATAACATGTGAGTCCTACTTTCGCACAGGTAAATAGAACAAGAGAATGGTCTGAGAGCCATACAGCCACACAGCCGAAATATAACATGTGGGTCCTACTTTCGCATAGGTAAATAGAATAAAAGAATGGTCTGAGAGTCATACGGTCACACAGCCTAAACGTAACCTGTGAGTCATACTTTCGCACCGGTAAATAGAAAAGAAGAAAAATGGTCTGTACGGTGACACATTTTGAAAATTAACTTCGCAGTATTGAGTCAACGATCAGCCATGAACAAATACTAACTGTGAGCCATACGGTCACACAGCAGATCTTTATGATAAATAAACCAGGTCACATAACGGGTAAAGAGCATGACCTGATATTGAGCTAATTTCATGATGTATAAACCCAAGGAGGTTAAAAAATATCATAACAGGCAAAAACCTGACTTGTTACCGGCAAGAATTAATTTTCGAATTAAAAAGAAACAAAATATGATACAAAATAATCCACAATAATCAGCTAACCAAACTCACTCGGGACTGGGTGGGAGGGCACAAAAACATGCGATTAACTCCCCAATTCGGGCGTGGAGCTCGGGGAATTTCAAACTGCCCTTCTTCTATCTCTGTCAAGAATGATTCAGCGTTCGAATCTCTGAACACTGCTTGTTTGAAGGGCGCTGATTGGTTGTTCGAAAAGAACTTCGGTTTGATGCTTGGCCCCTGTAACGTTGGGCCAAATCAAAATATATCGGCCGTCACGTCCGGCCTAAATTTTTATTTTTGTTTCACAAAAATGAATTTATGCCTACCTTCTCGGCCGTTATAGTTATTCAGAAAGAACCCATAATCACTCCACACTAAATGTTTCTTGGTGGGAATACCAGCAACTTTTATTGACTGGCATAAAGCATAACAAATACGACAAACTTTACAAACCAAAATGGAAATAATTTTGCACAAATTGTCATGCCTGACATATACGATCATTACACTTATTGTGTATCTGAAAATGTTTTACAAACGTTGTAATATTATAACCAACAATCAATCACGATTTTTCCACCCGCCAATGGAGCGATAGCGACGAAAACCCCCCCAAAGCGAGCCGCTAGGCGATTTAGAAAGGCCAGTAAGGTAGGCATGAACAAAATGATGATCCCTGGAAACGTGACCATCAGATTCAGATACCCCTTTCCACGATACTGTGCTGTTTCTATCATGAACAAATAAATGCCATACAATAAGCACTCATAAACACCGGATAGTGAAATTACCCCTCCTGATTTACCTTGTTTCATTTATGCACAATGTCAAAATTTTGAAATCCACTCTGTGGTACTTCTGTCGTCACTGTTAAACAGTTACCATCTATTACATTGCTTGAATGCTTGAAAGTCCTGAATTCCATTTTTCTCGGCAGGATTTATAACGTTATAGATTCTATGCAAAGTTTTGGAATCGTGTCGATACATAAGATAACGTTAGTAACGGCACGGAACTTTAATCGGATACTTTTCAAAACCCATCTGTCAGTCAAAAACTAGCTCCGGTATGCAAAATATTTTCAGTGCTTTACAAAATCGGTAAGATATACGACTTAAAACCTTGTTAAGTTTGAGCCCATAAAGATTGCACATTGCAACGACAAGTTAATCAATCTTCCGGTATGTTTTCAAGCCAATAAATTAAATTCGTGGGAGAGGGGCAGCGTTTGGAGTTTCAAGAAATTATACTTTACATCCTCACATTACACTTTTATCATCACAGAGAATATAAAACAAATTAATAAAAAGTCCTTCTAAGGCAACCGATATGCCCTGAAGTGTCCTTCTTTCAAGTACATCTCCAGTCTTTGTCAATATAAATTGGGCGGAAATCAGAACACGTGCCATTTTGAATCATGCCTCAGCACGCCATTTCACCCCTATTATTGAAAATGCTCACATCCAAAAGCTAGCAATATGGACCTCACGGCCATACCAACAGCCCCCACGTGGGGAACGTACAGTAGAGAGTTTGTAATGTGTTATTCGAACCCTATTTGATATTAAACGCCTGTATGAAGTTCCCTCATCCTGACTAGAAACGTTCAGATAAACACCAAATCGCAGTTATACTACCATTGACTTAACAGTTTTCAGTCAAGTAAATCTGTAAAAAGTTTCGTTTCATGGCCTTTTCGTCACCCACGCTGACAACAGTTCTTTGTAACACAAACAATCGTCTGCTGTTTGCTTCCCGTCTTGCTACTAGTAGACTAGTGACTGAGATAAACTGTGAATGAACACAGGCTACATACCCCAATACTTATATGGATAAAAAAAGAAAGACCTGGGGCATCAGTGTACATGTGCCCGGAAAGTTTCCAAACTCATATTGTGGAAACGAACGTTACCAATGTCAAGATACGAATATCTCACTTACCGCAACAGTGTACGTTAACGTTCAAATCCAGCGCTGTAAATTCCCCCAAAGAGACGATTCACAAAACAACAAAAGATAAGATTAACTCACAAACACAAAAACATGCGATTAACTCCCCAATTCGGGCGTGGAGCTCGGGGAATTTCAAACTGCCCTTCTTCTATCTCTGTCAAGAATGATTCAGCGTTCGAATCTCTGAACACTGCTTGTTTGAAGGGCGCTGATTGGTTGTTCGAAAAGAACTTCGGTTTGATGCTTGGCCCCTGTAACGTTGGGCCAAATCAAAATATATCGGCCGTCACGTCCGGCCTAAATTTTTATACATGCTTTCCATTTACAGTGTACGAAGTATGTAAAGTTACCCAGAAGCACCCGCGCAGCAGAAGCATCCGGGCTGATCCAAAACGAGACCCAGGAAACAGCCACCACAAGGCATGACGGGAGATACGTCTCAGATATGAAGTATCCCATATTTCTTCGTATCACGAAGGAAACAGCAAGCCCGGAAAACTGTCCTGCAAGAGCACAATCACTTTAGTTAGCGTCTTGGTAGAGTTGATAGACTAACCAGCCATATCAACCTCTCCTTAATTTAGATACATTACAGTTCTTATATATTAATGATAATCAATAACATATAACTACATAACAATAACATAGCCTCCTTCCACGAGCGCTGGCGGTTATTCTTAAATTGGAGGAGCGCTGAATTTTGAAGGAGAGAGAGAGTCAACGTCATAAGAACCCCAGGGCACGTGGATGTGACGTTTGATTCGTAAATCCCTAGGCCCTAAACAAAAACTTTTCAAAATTTGTAACATGGTACTACGTCATGTCGTTCTTTTAATTTCTTTACACTTTATTTACGAAGTTAAATTTGTATACTTGCATTGTATTGGTGGCGATTGGAACTACACTACTCGGTATAAAGGAACTGAACTGAAAGTATTCCTTTACCAATACCATTGACTATTACTGATGACTAATGTACGCTTCGTGCAGATATTTTAGTTATGTCAAATTTTCGTTAACATTTTTGTCTCTTTGCGCTCAGTGAAAGAATTCATGCTCCAAAGTTTATGACGTTCCCTTATATTTTAGTATGGTTCATATGCTGCGTTCAAAGAGGATGCTCGGTAAATCCATCCATCAGATAAAAGTACATTGCATACGTTTTCTTCCATTAATGCATTACCTTATCTCTTCCCCAGTCGGCGCGATCTGAAAGAATTAAGGCAGTAAGTGCTCATGCCGCCGGCACTAACCTGTGGTGTACTGTGCCGCCGTCTCGTGAGTATCGTAACCGCCCAGGTCAAAGTGAGGCAACTCGACATTTTCAAACCCTCTCACGGATTCAAATCCCCAAAGCCAGTAGTACACTAAATCTTCAGTAGTATAACCGTCTGCAGATGGAAAGGCGATAGATAATACATCTTAATTTTTCCCTGACGAATTGAGTCGTTATAACTATTCAAAAGTATCATGAGTTATCTCGATGTATCGTATTCTCAATATTGAGTCATCGATCACCTTATAGTATGAACATTAATATAACTTCACTTGGAAACCATTTGGTACAAAGTATTGCAGATTCAACAGCGTATAGTTTCAGAATGTGAATTCCTACATGTTTCGAACTGGAGTGTGCAGTTTTGAGCATCCAACGGGTACATGTGCATCTTCATCCAGCACGAGGCCGTGGTTGTCAGTCTGAAGGAAATAGAAGCGCGCGGCATGTTAGTTTTTCATAGTGGGAACAATCTGTAAGTTCTGGTCATCACCAATGGCTGTAGCATGTTCCTCTCAGAAAAGATTGCGGAGGAGGCAGTATAGTACACTTAAAAAACTTTTGGTAGCCTAGGTGCCACCCTATCTTGTTAACGGGGCCCCCCATTCTGATTGCCTCTGAGTCACCAACTAGATGGCACCCAGGCTACTATCTAGACGTACAGAGAAATTGAACGATATGTTGTGCTTTAACATTGCTTTTGTAATGTATCAACATACCAATTGTAATCTGAGCTAAATTTCCTTTATTCTCTAATTGTAATTGGTATATTTGTTATATATTATCTTTATAGTTATAAAAGTGTGTCTGTAGAAAATCGATGGAGATCTGTTTGTACGATGATTGTTTATGTATGTGCTGTATCAAGACATAAGTAACCTTAGTTTATAAATGACGCTTCCGTTCTTAAAAATGTGCATGAGCTGCTGTCCGATGGTGACGTCATGGAACCTGGACCCCCTGCCGTTCTTGATGAAGGTGTCCGGCCGCCAGATTCTTAGGGTGGTTTCTCCTTCAAATGTCATCTTGTCTCCGTCGTAAAGATGGCGGAAGTCTAGCCTTTCGTCTACCCAAAACTGACGGATGTCGTAAGATACTGTGTATTCCTGTGGTGGAAATATCAACGTTTGAATTTTTAAAAAAAGATACAGTTCTTTTACAGATCGCGTATTGGGTAAGAAATAAAGAAACAGTTGTTGATTTCGTCGATATTCATGGTGGCAGTATTTTTTTGTGACTTAACCAAGTTCAGTGGTCAATAACTTCCTCACCGATCAGACTATTGTTTTTTTTTTCTGTTTTTTTAGATCTTTAATTACTGTCTACTAAGATTTAACCGATTCATATTCTAGTTTACGAATACCAAACTTTGCTGACAAATGAATGTGCCCAGGAATGAAATTTGAATGAAATGTCAGAGAAATGTCATAGTTTAGGTCTACGTAATATATTTATGAATTTCAAAGAGATGTATTTTAATTATTATTGAATACATGGTTTAGATAGCATTTTGACATTGTGCTGTAAGCCACAGAAGGCTTTTTACAGAGTATACTTTGGACCTACCATATTGACATCTGAGATGCTGTCTATGCTAATTACATCTATAACGACTCCAACTTTAACAGGAGCACCTACAGAAAAGTGAAGATAAGATTTTGTAAGTATGCATGTTGAGTATGTATATATCATGCCATACCATATTATGTTTTGTTACAATATATCATATGATATCAATGAAACATCCTTACGCCGGGTTAGCATCGTGGGTGAATCAATAGTTTTCAATAATTTGATAGGAATCTTGATAAACACAGATGCCATTCGTAGCGATTATACACCTTTTTTTTAAGTGATGAAAATTGTCACTAACTTGACAGAATGTCGCTAAAAAGTACCTCTAAAATTGGGACGTATTCTAAGGTCGTAGTGGTGCAAAAGTCTCTCAATGGCCAGTGTCATATCCCACCGTCCTTCTGCAACACTGCAGAACAAACGCAGAAACGCATTTGAAAAACTGCAAGGAAATACATCATGCTTAACTTCACATGGTCTAGCCTAACAAACAACTGCTCTGTTTATTCTTGCCCAGACATGTTTATATACATTGTCCAGACCTGCGACATGATCTAATCTAACACCACAGTGTGCCTGCTATTATACCATAAACCAGGGTAACAGCCATATAGTTTGTTTGGTGAATATACGTTGGAAAAGAAAGAGGAGAGGGAGAACCGGAGCAAAAACAATATGTTAAACGTTTGTAAAGATGAAAATAGAAACGTATTTATTCACGTATCAATGATGGATCAGAGACTAAAGAAATGTAAATATTAATCGAATTCAAGTGGTTGATGTCACAGCATTTTGCTTTGCCTGTAATCTCAAACTGTTCACTAAATTCAGTACATGATGAAAGAAGACTCAACTGTATACATTCAGCACTTCGAATGAAATTGGGGCGTATCGAAATGCAGTCGCAAACGCTCTGATAATCTGTATATTGCTATTGGCCTTTTGACACAAGATGTCTACTATTTAAGTTTGATTGACCTTCGTGAATATGCAAGATTTGAAGAATATGTGCTTTTCAGCAATAGATGCACGCATGTCATATTAAACATAACAACTGACATATTCCACATATAAGGTGTGCAGATACATGTATGTATAAGGATATGTTGAAAAAAGTACAACTGACACGTTCACACTTACTGACACGTTGGGCTATGATAAATACCAAAGACAGTAACAGGGCATTCTATTCAGTTCAGGCCTCTTCAGGGCATTCTATAATAGATGATTATGTCAACCACCTACACATTTGCACCCATATCACATTAGATGTAATCATTAACCTTGAAGATCATGTCAAGAGTGGATAGCTCTATACTCGGTGATAAGTGAAAAGGGTGATCTCTTCATTGGCCACAGGTCAATGAAACACCTCCAAATTAATTGCATTACCATTTTTTTCAAAATGTCCATGGCTGACATGTATATGGAGTACGATGTGACATAATTATAGTCTCGCCAAAATCTCCATCTCATAGGTAAGGTCGGATGTTTGGGCCTCAACTAGAAAAATTTGCAAACACACCAAGAATTGTTTTGTTGGCAAATAACCGTAAACTTTCACTTTAGACCACAATGTATCACAACTGCACATACGCAATCGGAAGTCTGATATGGCGTATTGCCGCGGGCAAGCTCATTTAGGGTCGGCGCCTGATACCCCTACGATATAGAAATCTGAAAAAGATGTCCTAACCAAAGGTGTGAGTGTTTCGTATTTTCCTCAGTAGCCAACTGAGACCACCCTTTCCTGTATTGGTGCAGTTGTTAACCTTGCCAAGGCGTTCTTCCTCCCCACAGTACCAAAGGGAGTAAAGCACTGCCAGAAACAAGATAATCAAAGCAGCGGGCAGCTGCACCACATTTGAGTAATGAGCCACCGCCGTTTTCCATCATGATTATGGAAAATCCATGACCATCACCTTTTACACCGCAGAGGATTTCTCAAACAAGTTCACGACCTTCACGTACTGTACATGATTCACCTTTCGCGATGATTGTGTATCCATCTTCAGTTCCTGTCATGTTTACATACTAATTTTGGAAGATGTAAGGATATTTATGCATGCAACCTTTAATGTAATATATTTTCCGGAAATCATTGTAATAATGTTTTTCAGCCTATTTCTAACCTTGAAATAACACTCTTAGGTCCTGGCTATTTTCCAAGAGTTTGAGGGAGGAAATGATGGGTCAATCAAGCAATAAACCAATTAATCAATTAACTAATCAAACTGGTTCATTAATCAAATAGGCTTTGCAGGCAAAACTGAATTGTGCCCTATTAACGTACGATATATTGCAGTTGGATTACATACTGTCATACTATTATGTACCTTAAAATTTGGTATTTATACCTGGAACATGTCCAACGAACTGACGGGTATCATCTCAATTTACACAGGATGACTACACAAAATATGAATACTCCGTATTTGCAAACATTACCCTACTGAGTGAAAGAAAGGTTAGACATGACAGTTGCATATTTTTAATATTAAGAAATACGAGCGAACATGTGGTTCTCTCCGTTTCTCAACGAAAGCATGTGATTATATTGATAAGTTAATAATAATGATGATAGTCCAATTGAAATTCCAAATCATTGGCTTAGGTTACAATTTGACTATGATTTCATTACCTCTTCGCAATGATCTGTATTCCTGGATGAACTGTATTCCTGAAATTGTTCGGACTGGCCAAGACCTCAACTCACTACTTACTAAGGATATCTACGAACTTCTGCGATTTTTATGTCGTGCTCCTCCATGGGAATTTCCCATCCAAAAATGTGAGCTGCATCATAGATAAGTCAATGGCTTGTGCAAGGAGTTATATAGTCATGATTGCCATTGTGAGACTATTCCATGCATAGTCCATGATTGTACGAGTATTTCGTTCCATTATTCATACATGACAGAAAGATGGCCTGAATGTCTAAAATATGAGGTCCATAATAACACGTCTTTGCGAGTCAGGTGGCCTTACAACTGCTTTCGAAATGTATCTAAGGTAATATTAAAAGCGTTGTTAACAATTGTAAAGCATCCACAAAGAGATCATAAATTATTATCTCTCCTCAAGGTTTAACCATGATTACACAAGTAAATGAAATCAACCATGAGCCAATCATGCAAGAGAAAAACTTGTGGAGCCAGCTTGTAACTCACTTGCTTTGTTCAATGAACTAATATGATTAGAATCATGTCAGTCATTGCAGTTGACATAGTTGGTATGTGGTTGGTATGATTTCAGCCTCCTTACTTGTACAATTTTTAGATTTGTCGTCGCTACTTTCCGGCAGAATTCAGTTCATGAATGTGCAAGGAATTGACCTGCTCATACAGAGAAGGTTATTCATAGTCCGCCTCACCATCAAATCTAATTCGTGTTAAGTGATCCGCACTTCTCAATGGCCTGGAAAATTCACAATCTCTACAGTCTAGTCAGCGAAAAATTAACTGCCCGATGCAATAATCACCTTCCGAGAACTTCGTGTTTTCGTGATCACCCTGCAAGGTCATCGGCATTGTGCAACCAAAGGCACGATCTGACTGCAAGCAGTGTCGTTGATTAGCAAATGGTCTACAATGTTCAAACGGCCTGATAGCGTTTTGTTGGTGGCCATGATTGGCAATCATGTGGACATGTGTGGGTCTTATTGAAGGACGTGTCTTTAGCCATGCTATGTATATCTTTCGTAATACTAGACCTCGGTCCAAATGCTCTAGATCTCTTTATAATCTCAATATAAAGTTCCACTCGTAGCCAGATAGGCTACATAAGTTGCCTGTCTGTACCTACTGACACCCTTACTTACTAGTTCGGCATTTTCTTACCAAAGTCGTTGAGCTAGAAAAAATGGAAAGCATGAGGGATATAAAGGAGATGCAGTCTACTATACTCTCGTGCTGGTTGTTAAGATATGAAAGGAAGACGTGTAAGTAAAAAAAATAAGACAAGGCTCACAACGTTCCGTAGACCATTATGAAATTTACATCAACGCTTCATGAAAGAGTACATTTGAACCTAGATGATTCACGTTTGCAACAAGAAACATATCTGACAAATGTATCTTACACCCCATAAACGTAAAAGCATGTCAAAGGTGAATAGCACCATATTCCCCAACGACCCATCATATTCCACTAGGAACTCGTTGTAACTATTGCTTAAGAGCCATCTCCTACTTGGGTCATTGCGCGTAGGTCTGGGTCAGACCAATAATGACTACCTTGTCTAGTACAAAATAGCAACAACCCATCTTGTACATTGAAATACGTTGGATCGTTGATGACTCAAATGTTTTGTTGAATCGATAGTAAAAGAAAAGGCTTTTACGGAAAAGTATACTCATGCAACTACCGCTGTAATTAGGAGGAGTATTCTCTATGTATTGTGTTATAAAATATCCCCTTTTTTAACTAATGACGAAAGGCGCTACTTATTCAATATTTCAATTGTTAGTAACATCACACACTGGATTTGAAAATTCTTGGCGCCTGTATGAAAATTAGAGTTTGAATGAATGGATTGATAATGTTTTCTTATAGTGAGGTGAGCACACACACACACACACACACACACACACACACACACACACACACACACACACACACTCACACATGCAGACTTAATTTATTCCATTACCAGAAGACCCTTTCCTTTGGCACGGCTCCCATCTTCCTACGATATATGTTGGTCTACTCTACTGCATCATGCAATTTTTACCCAATAGCTCTCGTGAGGGCAAGCCTTCCTGAAACATCATGCCACTAAGGTCGTTTCTCACTAAAGATAAAAGCCACGATAAAAATGCCATCTGCCACGGGCCAGCCATAAACTAAATCGTCATCAGATATAAGATGCTCGCTATGCATGCTTTATATATACGGTTCAGTTTGAAGAGTTTTACTTGGTACCGTTAAAACGGTCGCCTTGATAAATGTTTACTTACAACAACTATCAATAAATTACCCAGTCCAATAAAGCGTCGCTGCTAAACCATGAAGGCGTAAAATTGGAAAGTTTGTAAATTAATTAGAGTGGTCATACAAATCAACGTCCTCGTTTGTAGCCTGATCTGCAACTTTGCCCAAAGTTTATTTTTCCTATTAACAGTTATGTCTGTCTATAATGGCGTTTATCTTTAAAACTCTTGTGTATATCGTCTTTTTGATCATGGATTTCCGATTTGGATATCGCATGTGCCTTGTAGAATTTTAGTCATTCATGTAATATACGTACATATAATCTATTTTCAAAATTAGGTAGCTATTACATATAATATATGCCCACATAAGCAATGTATATTTGAAGAAGTGTTTGCAAAATCCATTTTAATGTCTAACTAAAGGTAAACTAAAATGTACATCATTACCATTCAAATCCAACTTATGGTGACGTATGGCCATAAAACAACACATTTAACCATACCCGTCGCCATTCTGAATCCAAGCTTATATTTTGGACTTCATCTTACCTTTGTTTCCCTTCGGAAGATGAAATGATTGTTTTCATCATAGCCAGTCCCAGCACAAAGTCGACCAGAAAAGCCTTGGTTCCCGCCATCTTAGCTATTCGTCTGTCAGGTAACCCTGAGAGGCAATGATAGACAATATGTCTTAAATATACATGCATGTATGGACAAAATACCGTCCCACAAGACGATCTAACATAAATAACTGATTAGCAATCACTTTTAGTCCACAAGGATACATAAATGCTAGTACTAAATCTTGAATGATGGATTGAAGGAGAGGTTGCTGCTTGTTGAACTCTTAGCTAGAGGCAAGGTTCATCGACGCCTGCATTTTTGTGTGTAGGAGATAACTAAGGACAATTTGTCATCAGCTCCGGGTGCCTTTTGGATGACAACTTTGGGCTGATGTATAGCGCCTAGTTAATACTTAAGTTAATTCTTCACTACTGCCCGCTTCTTTTGCCACTAACAAACATGGAAAAAGATAATATCATGACATTCTAATCGCATTGTCAATCAATCCTGTCATTGTTGAAGTGGCAATTTCTTTTAGTGACAATGGTTGATAATCTGAATAAGAAACAAAAGCTGAAACAACACCTAACGTATATAGCTGAAAATAAACCATATAAGTGTGGTTTGGCTGTTGTTACCACTTATCGTTAAGTTTACTGATAATCATTAAAGGGGTCCTAAACTCCAGAAGGGGGTGTTATTTTCCAATAGGCTAGGTATCATTGAAGTCACAATCAGCAACCTTTTTGCGGGATTTCATTTGTGGTGAATTACACGAGGTGTGTTTATAAATCTAATTAAACCCATGCAGACCCTACCCATGCGTTTCCTATACGTAAAGACACTTCCTTCATCGTGGATATTTTCGGCATTAATGAGGGGCGATGTGCACACCAAGACGGCCAATTGTTCACCTGACATTAGACAACACAAAACAATATGAGTTTTGAACATCACCCCTCAAATTGGTTTTGTAACTGAACTTTTGTCAGGCCATGTAGGACACATTGTATTCAGCCATAGGCTGAGCTTACATAATTGAATTAAAGAGTACGTGGGGAGTTTAGAACAATACTGAATGGTTTTTGGTGTACGCGAGACTAATGTGTATTTTATCGTATAATTTGAAGTCACATGCATGTTTTACTCCCTAGAATTAATATCTATCGGAAAATAACACCCTCTTGTGGAGTTTAGGACTCCTTTAAATAATCGGTACACATGTCTGCCTCGCTTTTAGATATGAAACACTTTCTAATGCTAAAACTTTTGAAAGGTTTTGAAATTGCGCATCCAGGGCGAACAACAGCCTTTGTCCTGGACGTTTTTCCTTACTTTCAGCATTTTGTTGTGTGTCATTCATCTATATATTCTGACATCTTCCATCGATCCATACATAAACCGAATGTTTTTGTGACAGCACAGGACGACACTTTCGATTTCAGCTGCACTGTAAGATAAGGACACAGCCCGAGGAGCAAGAAGCCCTGCGGTATGACCCGCCTTGAGACTTATAGTACGCCTTGGTGATTGAATGTCAAGATATCTTGTAGCCTTTTCATCCCATGACAATAAGGATGTGCTCAATATGCGCATTAGGCGTGGGCAGGGTGCGTTCAATGCGCAGAGACTGACAGCTGACTCCCTCTCAAGAATTCTGCAGATCAAAAGCGTCATGAGATAAGGTTTGACGAAGATGAAGCACGCGGCACCATCCTGAGTTGTATGTGCTTTTCCTAGGCGTTATCTTAAAGTAGGGTGTAGGAAGTTTCTTTATCTGCAGCCTGAATAATGCCTTGTCAGAAATTTATCTCAAGGCATCGTTTCAACAGGTTGACTGTTAGGGTTCAAAACATAAAAAGGATACTTTTTGAAGTGCTTTTACTGTTCAAAGAAAAGCAGCACCGCAGTACCCGCCCATTACAAGGTCCCCAAGTACAGTTCCAAGCATTTGGTTATTGGCATTTTGTAAAACCACTGATGGACATTGTACATTATATGTTATACAAATCCTTGCATGCTTGATTGAACCCGTACATGTTGATTTGTGCCAGAGAAATATACATCTAGTTCATTCACTAAATGTTTTTACCGTTTAGTTGTTACTGAACAGTAGTTGCAGGATAGTTCACAGTCATTTGTAAACGAACTGGCGACTGTAGTGGAAGTCGTCCTTTGGAAAAGGCATCAAATGTTCCGTACTTCAAGCATAGATACTGCTCAATAATTCAGCCTTTGTGCCCCGGACTTATCGATCCACCAGATAATACGATCTAAAATTCTGGCCATTTTGTCCAGACGCATGTTACAGCTGACTACTAAAGCCATGTTTTCACCTAAGAAGTAGGAAGAGGATCGCCTAATTCTAGAACCACGAAAAGCTTTGTAGTGGACCAATTATTTTAACATATAGATTTTGGACGATGTGAATTTCACAGCCGTTATTCATTGGCTGTGAAATGTTAGGGCATTCAACGACAGGCCGGCATGGTTTATTTTGCGTCGCGTCTCTGCCTTAAATAGATTTACAATAGAATTGTAGTAAACACGAACATACATGGAACACTTTGCCCACTGTGTATGCCTCATTTGAAGTCCTATGGCTAAGTACTAGGGCTGGGTATCGGTACAGCGTACCGGTACCGGTACAAAACCGGTTTTTCTTATTGGACCGGTCCAGAAAAACCGGGCCTGAAAAAATTAGGTGGACCGGATGTTGGACCGATTAGAAAATTAACAGATTATTTTATCAAGCATTCACACGTTTGGCGCTTGCAGGTGGAAGAAAATAACAAGAGTGAAGTAGAGTAGAGTTTATAGTAATTTCTACCAAGTTTTAAAGCCAATCGTACAGGTGCAGTTAGCGTTGAAGGATTTGAAAACGCCAGTGTAAGTCTAATACTCCACCAAACAGATCTCTTTGTAGTGAAATGGACCATTGGTATGAGTCATACTGCATCAGGTCCAGGTTCAGGTCCGGACCTGGACCTGATCCTTTGGACCTGAACCGGACCTGGACCTGAATTTTCTGTACCGGTACCCAGCCCTACTAAGTACACTTGTCTACTAATCAACGGGCTATAATCAATGACGACACTTGTAGTCTCCTTTTCATATTGGAATATGTGATCCGAAAAAATTGACATGACATGAACAAGTCACGTTCGCTACGAAGACACTATCTTTTTTGACATTTCTACCTGTTAATCTGTGATATTTCATTACTTGTCATGTATTAGAACCGGCTGTGGTCATAAATACATCCTTCAACGTCTAGTGACAAGGTTGTGGTAATTGTTTTCCTTTGTTTGCTTAGTGTTTCATTTTTGTATCATATATGATATACATCTGAAGACTTCAGAACTCTTTCCTGCACACAGCCATCAAGCTGTACAATAAGACTATAGACACTTAGCTTGTAATGATGGTGGTAATGATGGTACTCAATAGTTAGGGTTGTATACTATTTGTGTAATTTTATATTGTCCTTATGTATATATGCGGACGGAGCAGGCCATATGTTTGTTGTACATTCCAACGCCATTCAGGCTACCACTATGTGTATGTCTGTTATGTTGTGAATCAATAAAGGAAATAAAAATGAAATCGTGTCAGTTCGGAGGTATGGCCAGCATATTTAAAGCAGAAATGGTAACAACACATGATATCGTATTTTCACATTTTGATTTAAAACAGCCGCACTCAACATCATTGCAGATTTCACAGATTGTACACGGAAACTTTTTCTTAAATCATGCTTGCATATGAATCTAAATGGCTTCAAAACTGTAGTGAATCGAAAAAAATAAAAGATACGGATATCTTACTTTGCTGCACGCCCACTCTCACTGCACGCTGCTCCCCAGTAGCACTCTGTTGGCACCGTGTTTGATTTGTTTTTATATGTTAAAGTGTCCGTCGAATAGTTGCCCTCACACTTTGAGTTGATTAAGCATTGTTGCCATTCCTGCAGTGATGAAGTGACGGATTTTCCCTATTCAGTCATGTGTTCGACATTTGTCCCTAATCAGCGCCTCGTTTGCTGAAGTGGAACGAATTAGTCTGCTATCAAGTCGGCGTGCCGTTCTTGATTAATGAGTTGGCTTACAGCAGCGACTACTGTGAGTTTGAATAAAATCAAGGTTACTTTTTTTCCAAGGGTAAATACTGAGTGGTAGTTCAGTGTACTGTCGTATGTTTCGATTTTTTCTAGCTACAGAAGGTGCAATTTGAAAACAGCAAGCCAAGTTGTTTTTGTTACCTTCGCCAGGAAGGTGATGTTTTGGGTAGACATAACTCAAGAACACCAGGATGGGTTGTATTGATATTCGGTATGTGAAAAGGTCCTGGTGAGACCTTGAAACGATTAGATTTTAGCAGCCTGTTATTGTACTGCAGCGGAACTTCTCGAGTGCTGAACATGCCGGTGGCTATGATTTTGTAGTGGTAGACAGCTCTTGATTCAAAGAGTAAGTGTTGAAGGTTTGGGCCCTCTATCAGCTTGTTTTGGAACTGCAGGGCAGGTTTAGTGTCAGACTTTAAAAGAGAATAACTCAAGAAGGGGTTAACGGATTGTTATGATTTTTGGTGTATAGATAGCTTAAGTGATGATCCATATAATGACATATCATTTATGCAAAATGGTATCTAATTTGCATAATCAATTAGGAAATCTTGTTAACACGCTCAGTTCCATTATAGGACCATTGCAACATGTGACATTTAAAGGAGAAGAATATGGATAGATAGACATTATGCAAAATAGAGACCTAATTTGCATAATCAATGTGAAAATGCTGTGATGCCATTTTAGTTAACACGTTGAACATTGATTATGCAAACGAGATCTCATTTGCATAAACTATCAGAAAATGCGATAAAAGCCTTCTTTCTTAACAGATTGTCTACGTCTGTTGTTTGGTGGAGGAGATCATCAACTAATATAATTTATGAAAATGAGAAAATTATTTGCATAATTAATGACAAAACACAATTGATACAGCAGTTATAAAGGTTAGGATCGTTTGGCGAAGGTATCGGGTCGTGGAACTCTAGTTATTTCTGCAAGGCCCTAGACATCTTCGAAGCTGCAGGAATGGCACTGTTGATACCGGAGAGTGAAAAAGCTGTGATTTTGATTTTACGATTGAAATATAGTTGTTCACTTTCTTTCTCGTTCTATTTTGGTCTATTTTCTTGGGTTGATAAAGGAAAGAGATAAGACCTCCTTATTGTAATAGATTATTAATCAAGTACCACCAGCTGCTATCAAAAGGAATGGTATTTTAGATATTTTGTATTCCGTTGAAGGCGTCCCTGTGTGTGCCCTTCTTTTGCCAATTTGCAAGCTCACATTGCATATCTAGTCCATCGCAAATGGGGTCCTCTTCAAAACGTTTGGCAAAAATTGAATCGTCACTTTCATGCATATAAAGGTAGTGTTTCAGCAATAAGGGTTTGGCAGAAACTCCGGCAATAAAGATGTGAGTTGGCAGGTTCTTATCAAGTAATCTCTTAGGTACGTTCTTCATATCTAAACCTAGATCTATACGTACTCAGTTGCTTAAGCTTGAAGGTTCCCCATTGAGCAAAAGTTTCGTACCAATAAACAGTATAACTTAACATGCGTGTTCTTTTCTGGTTGGATCCACCAACAGCAGAGAAAATCTGTTGCATAAAAAAATATTATTGACAATGCCCGCAGCACTTCATGGCACGTTTTGCCACCGTTTTTACTTTTTACCCTATCAGCGACAAACAGCTTCGCCACTAGTTCGAAACTTTATGATGGGTAAGGTATTCATTGGTCGTAATCTGATCCAATTACCACACACCGTGTTAGCACCTTTCTAGTAGCTTACCACCGGCAACGGTCAGAAATTGTGCGGAAGATTGGATCAAGTAACAGAAATTCCCTTCCAATCACTGTGTCCTTTGGTGGCTTATATTGTTTGAATTTCCCAAATTGGGGACGCATTACTGCAATTATCGACGTGCCCTGACGCTTGCCAAATACTATCATGTCAGACTGTCGCCAGCTGTTCAACAGAAATCGCTACATAACGATTTATTGGTCTTCCATGTATAACAGATTGCTAGAAACCGTTCCGACGTCTTTTGATATTGATTTTTATTTTACAATGATGCTGTTAACGATTAATATTTTCTGTTATGATTAGATAGTTATGAATCTCAAGCTTTCCATGTGGATAGTTTTCTCTTTGATTTCAGTTGGACAACTGAGTTGATAAGATGACTATTGACAGACGCCAGGCATGTGTGTACAGTCTTGCTAGTTTGATTCAAACTTACCTATCGTTTACAGCTTATTTTTTCCGAATTCTGGCTACCTAAATAAGAACTTTATTCCTGTTACGAGTATTCACGGCCCAGCAAACATGAGGGGACTCTCACCTTCAACTGACCCTATCAGACGAACCCGTGCAGTGTATCTAATTTACTGGCCATAATCCGAATTTAATGACCGCTGCCCTCAGCTGCCGACGTCGTTACAAATTGCCTGCTTCATCGGTTTTCGACATTAGTAACCTTCATGTATGCGATAGCAACTCCGCGTATCACTAAATATCCATACTTTAGTTAAAATGAATAGAGTTAAATGTGTTAATTTTGCTGATTCAACTAGTCGTCTCTTATCCACTTCACTGTAGACGTGTACAGATCTTCTCGTAAAGGGAGGCGATGTAAGCAGTGCAGTCGTTTCCTGCAGCAATCTACTAAAACACGAAATTGCTGCCAGAGAGACACTATGACCTTTCGATTTTGATGTCGCGGAAAGTAGTTCACTTAAGCAGCCATCCGAGTCGAGGTTCCTCGCGCCTTTGGTATATATCACATGCGGAACTAGAATTGTTTGGGGACCTCAAAACATTTGCATTCTTCTGAAAAGACGTCGTAAGTAATGATACGTCATGAGAGGCCAATGGCATTAAGCTTAAAAAAAGGGCGTTATATGGCGTCCTTGGCTGAACTGTCTCAGTGAATCGCATCGCTAGCTGAGTACTTTGCTTGATTGTCGTGGCAGCAATTTTGGTATGATACAACTGCATGGCTGGAGTAAGATCATATCGTTAGCCATTTGCATCATTACTTAACTTCTTATTGGAATACTTTTAGAATAAGCTCATTAAGGAAACTTGCATTAAGATCAGGACATTCTATCATTCAAACAATGCCCAATCAACAGTAATTGTTATTTCCTATGCTCATAAGTATGTCTTTGATTTATGTTTGACTAATTTATGCACAATTTTAGCGTCCTAGCGTATATTGCTGTAACCACCGCTGTTTTCAATGTGCAACCAGGACTAGCAGAAAAACAGGTCAAAGAAACTTGAGTCTAACGAATGGATAAAGTAAATCTTTATCGATGAACAAATCGTTACCGTAATCTGATGTTCATCTCGTCGCAATGAACACGTATTGACAAAATGTCTTGGCGATCCGTTTAGAGCACACAACTCCTATACTGGGTGCAATTGGGTCAGAGTGGTTATGGTTTGACTGATGTTGTGTTGAGAAGGTCGGCCGTTGCCGTTCTTTGATTCATGGACAGACTTATGTTACCATTCCCAATGATTAATAGTCTTACACACACAAACCCGTAAGGGGCGAACTGATCCGTATAGGTTATGCTTCTCAAACCATGAAACGCTTTACAGTAGATGCTTACAGTGCGCACGGTCTAGGAAAAGTCAACTTTTTTCCGGTTACGAAATCTACCCTAGCAAGAATCCTGTGACTGAAGTCGTTGTTGGTTGTCCTGTGGCAAGAGAACAGAACCAAATTTCAAGTATAATCTTTTATTTCACACTCTGTGCATAGATCATGGTTTTAAGTTAATAGTTGAAATTAGTTTATGAAGTACTTCGCTGTTTACTTTATTTGTACAATTGCGCAACAACTCTGTTCAATGTGGTGTTGAAAGTACCAGTCTGAAAGTGTTCTAATGCATTTCATTTTTACATTGTTACACTGTATTTATTAGTTAGATCTCTTTGTCAAAATCAAATCAAAAATCTCTTTGCCAAAAAAACTGACCTGAACTGGACCGTAACCGTAATCACGGCATATTCCGTGGCCTAAACATATTTAGCAGCTTTGACATATAAGATGAATCGGTGCGCTCTCAGCAGAGAGTACAGCTAATATTCCAAGGCGCTGCAACTGAAGATAATTTACAAGAGTCGCCATCTCCAACCCAATTATACAAAACGATTGGATACGATTCGTTCGCTTTGTCACACTCTGATTGATCTGATGGCACTTAACGTTAACCTGTTTTAGAGAAGAATTACACATTTGAAAAAGTATGAATAATCGCGATTCTTTCTAATTTCCTGAATGCACTTTTTCTATTTTGGGAACGTTAATTACTTTGTGCCTTGCAGAGATTTGTTGTTGCCTGAGTAAGATGCAGCTTTCTATATGCCTCTTTTGCACGAAAGACGAAGGTAATTCCGTGTTGCAAATGACACCGGGGAGAATGTGTCCCCAGCCGCATTCTACTCAACCTCCGGTGACCCGTATTAAGTGTACGTGAGTCGGATATATGTTATGTTTAAGTTTGTATACAGGAGAGTCTACAGATATCAGTGTCTGGGGCAGCATGCCTTGCATGTTTACTTCAACTATTACATTTGCATTCTAATCTTTCACTTCATAGATATCAAGACTTGATTACCTTGATATATGCACGCTTTTGCTGTATTTAGATATACTTTGTTATGAGCTTCACTTGTTTCTGTCATCAGTGAAGTTTCTTTGCTTAAGTATGCATGGCTTGTAACTGTAACGCTAGCATTCTTATACTCTCATACGTTTCGGGGGAGGCCCAAGAAAAAAGTAGATTTCTGTCTTCCCTTGCATGTTTTTATTCACTGCTAATGATTTTATGCATTTATTAATGCTAATAAAGCAAAAGTTTGGCCAGCCACCCTCAATGGCAAAGCAGGAAATAAAAACTAACGAAAAGGGGATTCGCATTTAGCTTGAAGATTACTTCGCAATCAGTTGCCATCTTGTTACAAACATCGTGTTTGATAAAATGAATTTAAAGCTTATGAATAGAACCCAGTAAACGATTGCATAAGGCATAAAAGCATAACAGTTGCTGCATGTCCCATCGGATTCTGAAAATATTATACTGTGCTTTAAAGGGATTTTCCCATTCTCAATGATCCTCTTTGACCTTCAAAAAGAAGGACATATGTAGCTTTTCCCGCTTATCAGACGTTTACAGGCTCGACGCAAAATTCATTGGACTCAATGCCCGGAGTGTTTAAGTTCTATTGCTCGCCAAGGTTCAAAGAGAGTATCGCAGACAATTCTTTATTTCTATTATCTATTATCAATGAAAGTCCCCTTGCAAATGAAATGGTCTTGATGATATTTGCAAGAAATATCAAAGATGACAAACATTTTGAATTCCAACAAACCTTGCAGTTCTTGTTTGCATGCTTGCAAGGAATGATATCAACATCAGTTAGATTAAAGGACGTTGCCATAGTATTTACTGCCGTGTTATTCCCGTTCAAAGCGTGTCCGGCTTTTCCCTCAGCCATCTTAGTCATGGCGTTCCTATTTCCCATAAAGCATTGAAATTCGCGCCATGTTGTCCAACATTTTTGAGAAGAGAAACAAATCACAACGATCTAGTGCATATACATTTATGGCATCATGGAACATGGTTAATTTGCATCCGATGAGAATGAAGCAAAATTTGATCCTCCGCTTTACTTGCCTTGTAAGTATTCCGTCTGATTTGTGTACCAACATATTCCAGACTTTTCTCCACAGCTAATTATTGTTGTAGTTGAAATCAAGATTGCAGGGTGCTTTATATGATATGATTGTATTATGTTGCATTCAATGTGTATATAATCGCTTTGTCTGCACTATATCCATCAATGGACTCTATGTCGTCATGACCGCCTCTGTGGCTTGCTGCTGAAGATGCAGGTTGGTTCTGTGGGTAGATATACGGTCAACGTCGATTGGAGGCGTAGCAGTGGCAGTTTCGCTGGAGATACAATCGTCGGGCTCATTCATAACGGGCTTTAGCGTCTAATACTCGGCGGAGAGAGCTTTTAACTACATATTAATGATATACATTCCGGACGGCGATGAAAAGTGCTTTGGATTACGAAGGCTTAGATGATAGGAAAGATAAAGGCGCTAACCAATGATTAAGATGTGGGCATGGTGGTTAGAAGGAATACTATATCCATATTTATATCCTGTATTAACCCGGATCTTGCGTAAGGGCTGTACGTGTAGAATTGCAAACATTGTGTAACCAGTCAAATGTCGTTGGTGGCGCTTCAGCTTGGGTAAGATTATTTCCTAAAAAGAAACGTTTAAGATTGTCAGTCAGAATTAGCTACGTAGTGGTTGTAGTTTTTAATCTAAATTGAGATTCTTATCGCATCTACCCCTGTCTCCCTCTGAACTGCACCTGAAAGATATCTGGTGTCCCAGACTCAACTCAGACTTCTTACTGACTTAATTCCATGGCTTTCTACCGGGCGCTTCTTTTAAGTGACCGCCTCTAAATATAGCGGACAGATCGCTGTCCCTGGTTTATGTTTATTGGAAAGAAGTCTTAGGCAACCTTGGTCGTAGAGGCTAAGATAAGCACTGAGTCCCTGAAAATTACGACGAGTCCCGGTGAAATCCTTGGAAGCTTGGCTGGCTTATATGGATTTTACAACGGCGCATGTATCTTCACATGAAAGTGTCGGGGACTAGTACTATGAGCCATCGCCCACTCAAAGCAGGACGACCTGTCATTAATATACTATGAGGGAATATCTGCATCTTTGCAATTGGCCTAGTTTTGATGGTGTTTGCGAGAATCCTTTGGTGGCTAGAACAGCGGAAATAAGGAAATTAAGAAGGATATGAACAAAGTCTGGCAGTCAGACAGTCAGATAAGGTTTAACCAAATGACTTTCGGAAGCCGATTGGCCTATTGATTCCTAGGATCCTTTGGCAAATTTCTTTGGGCCTTCTTAATTTTCGGTCAAGATGATGTCTGCTGAAGTCAACCAGTTTTCCAGTTGGATGATGAGAAAAAAATGATTTCAATATTATAAAAGGTTTCTGTTACCATGTGGCGACATAAAAATGTGTCAGGAATCTAGATACATGATATCAAACTGTCAAATAGACAACATTTGAAAGAAAAAAGTCATCCAGTGTGTGTATTAGTATTGCGCTTCGTCTCAAGCATTTCATTACAAATTTGACGGAAATGATAGAATGTTCCTGCACCTGCTGCACTTCTCTCGGGCGAGACGCCGGCAAATCTATCATGGAAAGTTCTATAGGATCACAGAGCACAGCTGCGCTTTCGGAAAACTGCTAAAGGCAAGGGAAGTTGTCACATATCCAATATGTGTATCATCGTATGGGGTATACTTTCTTGTAGCTCTGTAGACTCTTTGGAGCCATCTTTTCATTACCTCCATGGAAACGGAGGTATAATAGTCAGTTGGTGTGTTTGTTTGTTTGTTTGTTTGTAGTCATGTGTGTTCGCAGTTCCGTAATTGGCATTTGAATGTTAGGAACGTCGGAGACATTAACAGGAAGTTAGTTGGGTACCATAAATGTCCCAGAAAGGACACAGAACATGGAATTGGCCCCAGATCAGCTCAGAAATTATCAAGATGAATCTAAGTGAGAAAAGGCCTCAAAAGTAAAACAAAGCATTTTCAAAAGTATGAGGTCTTTACTAAGTGTCTTTACTAAGTACATTGCAATATCAGCAGCCGACCTGTGCAATGTCCTGCGGGTTTGGATCTTTGCATTTGCCTATGTTGCTACCAGCTCATCAAACTGTCAATACCAATTATAGTGGATCCAATAGTTCTACTGAAAGAAAATTGTGAACTGTCCTGTAGCTAATGTTGTTGACAGCAGATCTAACCAGTGAATTTAATTTCTAGGGCGAGGTACAGTGCAGGCTGATTCAGAAATTTAATAATGTTCTTAGCTCTTGGCATATGCGCGTATGTCATCAATCATAGCAAAGTCTTCTCTTCCAATGCCATTGTTATATTTCCGAACAAAATCGCTATGTCATCCTCAATTTCCCCGCGGATTTCTCTGGAATATCTTTGGCAGTGCTTCTACAGGCCATGGTAAAGAGTTTTCCGTTCAGAATTGAAATTTGATCGCATGCCATGTAAATCTTATCGATCGATCATCGACACAAACTGAAAAAAAATGTGACACCATGACTTGAATCTAGGTAGATCCTTATGTTAAAACGTATACGTTCCAAATGTTGATTGAAAAACGATTTTGGCTTCCTTGTTGAATCATGCAGCTTCCAATATAGAAACACATACTGTAATATGTTGTATTGATATGCAAAATGCATTTATAAACGATACATTTCTGGCTGTATTACTGTAGATTCATTTTTCAAAAATTTTCAGGTGCAAACATTAGCAAATGCTTAGTATTGCAAAATTACGTTATAATATACATCATAAACTTAAGTGAGCCGAGCTAGTGGCTTGACATGGGCGTTGTTGTCATATTCTAGGTTGACAATTGGCATATTCGTCAGCCTAATAACACAGGGTTGTAAAGCTGGAGTTTTACCGTTGGATGTGCTGGGGCAGCGTAATCGGGCCCAGCAAAGCCGTTAAGCTGCCTGGATGATAGAGAAATCGAGCGTAACTATCACTCAGCTTATTCTTCGAAATTAGCCAGCGGTCTGTACGATTTGATAACATTACAGTGGGGTGTACATGTCATGGTAATGCGTGAGTCCACACTGCTGAGCAGTAATTATACCAGCTGTGGACAACAATTTAAAGCTTGTTTTGCTTGTTTGATTACTTGTTTCGTTGCGCACAACCAACAAATCGTGACATAAAACGAGAAACGAGTTTCATACCGAATTTTTTTTCAACTTCGAGCATAGAAAGGGGCTAAAATACAAAACCTCCAACAATCAACCACCCCTACCATTATTCTGTCAGCTGGGTCCTGTAGCAATAGCATTGACAGATTGTTTGGAATTCGAACCCGCGACCTTGTGGTCCACAAGCAACAAACCGACTACAGCAACACAATACCTCTGCGTACTAACTACTGAGGCATTACTTGTGACTACGTCAGGATATTCTAACAGTACGTAGAGTTTGCTGCACCATTTCTGAAGAAGCTTTATACATTACGAACTGGGAAATAATAGAAAACTAACCTTTTGCTGCTGAAAAAGTCCACAGACACCACGTCGTGAAGTCATCCGAGGCGCCTCCTCATCTTTATGTCACCGGGCCTCTATTGGTGACGTTTTCGCCGTCCACTGCACAAATCTCTGCTGAGGCTGGAAAATGATTTAGCATAATGGTGCCCCTGTGAAACTTTGACAAATGTTGGGCGCGAGACCTTTCCTGCAAGCACGACTCCCGTCTATAATGTTGTTCTATTGGGCTTCTACTGTTCGTACATGCACCTGTCTCGGAGTCTACGGCTGCATGTGTGGACTCGTCGGGGAGCTTCTGAGGTTTACGAGAGCTTCTGATGCCACCATATGGTAGAGGGAACCAGCCGCATGTCGTTGCCTCGCGATGTAAACAACCGACCACAGATCTAGACGTGTGCTGATGCTGCCTCGCCGCTGCTCCAGCATTTAAATTACTTCTTCCCTCTGTCTCTCTGTCTCTCAGGACAACCTGTTTACGAGAGGATGGTCCATTTATGCGACAGGTACGAGGTCAGAGGAAAATTATAAAAATGATGGACATGTACAGACGGGAGAGCATAGGAGACGCATGCGCACTGTCCCTGCATGAGCCCATAGCAATACTTTTGCGAAGCAAATTAGGCAAACTATGCCGTCATGGCAGACGAAATATTTCAAAGTATATAGTATGAATCATATATGCATTTCATTTGTATTAGAGTCCATTCCGAAACACCATGAGGGTTTTTAGAAAATAATTGTAATAAGTTATAATTATTTTGAATAAAAGAATATCTAAGCTCCAACAATTATAATTTTTTTCAAAAATATTAATATGGAATTTTGAATCTATTTGAATTCCTTTGAATACTTTGGAATCATTTTGAAAGAGATCACACAAAAATATCTTTATTTACAATCATTTTCAAACATCTGCAGGATTCTTTCACTTTTAGAAATATTTACAAAAAATGGTTAACCTCGCCAAATGGTAGAATTGATTTATTGCCCCATAAAAGTTAGCCCCTTTTGTCTGCCTGGTATATTTTTAGATTTCACTGATGGGCACTGGTGGGTCCTTTGTGGTAGGCCATTGACATGGCACCCAACCGTAATTTGCAAGGATGTGTGAATTGCTTTCTTCCTAGTCCACTGACCCAATATCACAAAAAATGGTAGAAAATGGTAAATAATGACAAAATGCTGTTACCATTGTATACAAACTGTTAGAAGTATTCTGTTTCACATCGTGAATATTTCAAAGGTTTTACAGACCGGGGAAATATTTAGAAAGTTCAAATAGCATTAGAAATATTGTATAAAATCTCCTGAACATATAATTGAAAACAATTGAAAACATTTGTAAATTATGACAATGTCAGGTCTCGCGGTGACTCGAAATCGACTCTAATATATTAAAAGCTACTTATTTCATTCACGTTTTATATTAATTACATTAAACTCTGAAATAAAAAAAAACGTACAATATTGGTACATATTATGTGTGATTAGTCACTGTAAAACAATGAAAAGCAAGTTTAGAAAGGAATATGGTTGATATCAATGATATGTCCTTCCCTGGTAAATATACGCATATTGTTCTAAGTTTAACAAATGTCTTCTTGTAACCTAAGACTGTTGGCTCAACAACATTTGAAAGAAAACTGTGTCACGTTACGTCTAATTAAATCATGATAAAAACTAAAAACACACCAATGGAGGTAATGAAATCAATAAGATGCCCCAGGCCTTAAGGACGCCGTCTGGCCTCAAACGAATTAACCATTGGATCTCATAAATCGTCTATTATTGGTAAGTGCAGATTTCCACCCGACATAATTGTATTGGTTTTCGATGATATAAAGTAGCGTCTATCTGGATAGTTGCCAAACTAACGAGAATCCCAGTATTTCATGTCGGGTACATTAGGAGCCTCTCTACTGTTATTGAGTTGACGGTATTGAATTCTCTCACAAGGATATTATTCACAACTGCCTCGGCGAACTACCAGAACAATAATCGCTCTTGCAGATGATGAATCATCAATGATTTAAACGCTATGGGACCGAGCAATACTCTTAGATACCGCCGAGATTTTCCCAGTTGGATCCTTGTTGTGCAGGCAGAATTTTTTTCAAATTCAGCACTCCTTCAGAGGGATGCAAAATTTCCTGGTTTCCAAATTAGGTGAAAACAATGCTGATGTCATCCATAAAGTTTACTTGCTGTGTCTGATTATATAGAAAAGTGGGGCGATATCAAACTTACAAAGTACATGTATATCGCCCTTTTGGAGTGGTTCCTTCCGTCCGTTTAAGACTACACTTTACCACTTTTACAAATGCAATTACACATAAATAACAAACGTTTTATTTCCCAAGTGTTAGACTTGTATATAAGACAATTTAAAGCCATGTAACTGTATCTATTTTGTTTGTTTGCTAATTTGTTTGTTTGTGTAAACCTGTCTATATTGATCCAAATTTTCGATTAAAAACATAATCTGCATTTTCAATATGATGCAAAATGTGATACAGAGCTAATTATTCTTAACCAGAAGCATGTTCAGGAATCGAGCTACGCTTGTGGAAGTCAAATGTGCAGACCCCTGAATGGTACACAGTTCTTCTCCTGACTTACTTGCTTGTTAATTCTATTGATGACCTTCACATGACTTCATATATCGGAAAAGCTTCTTGGTAGCCTAATTGGTGCGTAAAGGCGTATAACGATAACAAAGAACACGTTATCCTGAGCATTTCATTGGCCGTATTAAAGCTAGGAGCTTACTTTTGTGGTTTATATTGATTACCTAGTAAACTAGAAAGGCCGACATTTGCTTGGGTGCAAATACAGCATATTTCAGCCATACCCATTCCCACGCAACATTGGACTGTTCCAAGTCACCCCTGCGCAAAAGTGCAATATTTAAACTGTAAGTTATCCCCAAAAGAGAACTAATATTGTGAATTGATTCCAGGTCAAAACAGAGCTTGCCCAATATGAACCGGGCCCATAGGAAGAATATTAA